>NC_056725.1:198392043-198472043 GCF_019279795.1 Protopterus annectens | reverse complement strand
GAGGAGACAGTCATGGTTTGAGCCCCCACAACATCAATTTTTATTTTTAGTGAAATAAGCACAAAACAATTCCCTGACATATATGTACATATATAAAATTGTGAACGTTTGGCGTTGGAAAGGTTCACGCAAGTAGTATCGAGTGAGTACAACCCTTTGAGTCTTTATGAAGTACAACCAGAAGGAACAGATGTCGACAACCAACCTACTTGTTTTTTTGATCGTGAAGGCTTGCGTATAGCATTGGAGCAGCTGGATTCCGATTTATCTAAACTGAAATGGATGCAGACTCAGAGACAGCACTTCGACGTATGTTTACAGCGCAGGATAGTACCGAGAGGTCTCAGAGTCCTAAAGATGCCGACCACGGGCATGCAATACCCGGAACTCTTGTTCAAATGGCAGAACTTGAATATTGAGGTAAGCCTCAGCTACATGAGGTTATTAAATGACTTTTTTCTTCCGTTAGAGGAAGCATTAAGGACAAGTGTATTTAAGCAACAAAGTGACTTATATGAACGCTTTCCTGTACAGTTGATTGATGAACACTTATGTAAAGTACTAGACAGTGTTTCTCAATATGAGAAACGCCTTCTGGATCAGAAAAGATCCAAATTGCAACGAGATATTTTGGACTTCCGAAGGGGAAACATCTTTACTTGGCCTAGAAATAACATAAATACTGATGCTACTAATGGCACTGATAATGGACATGTATTACTATCGAATGTAATCAATGACACAGTTAATACTGTATCTGATACTAAGAGATGGTGTTATACATACTGATATATCCAATCAATGTGAGACTGTAGTAACTACTGGTAACAGTTATAAGAATAGTAATGATAAGATAAATTCTGTGACTGTTCCAGATAGAGTACAAACTATATCATTATGTAATGGGAAAGCAAGTAGTACAACTTGTGATGCTGATGGAACTATGACTACTACAGATAGAGTTGGTGATGTATCCTCAGAAATGGTAGTGAGGAGGAAAGATAATAAAGGGAGTACTACCCAGGTGAACACCACATCGAGTGGTGACATGCTAACAAATCAGAGAAGGTGTAGTGGTTTAGAAGGAGGTATACATTTTAATGCGACTCACCCTTTCCCTATAAATTTAGAGAGGAGAGAAGGGAGGATGAGATCTGCCAGCAGGGGCAGACAGAAAAGGAAATTGTCTCCCCAATATCCTATGAATCGGAATATAAAGAAAATGTGGGAAGGGAAGATGAAGACATAGTAGTGAATTTATCAAGACGTACACTTACAGCAGCTGAAATTGAATTGCTATCCAGGGGATTGTCATTCATCCCCAGTACCAAGAGTAATTATGAAGAGACACTACGAGATTTTAAAATATTTGTTAGGAATGTCTCACTTAAGATCTTTTTTAGGAATAATGAACAGATACAAATGAAAGAATTAAAAAAACCCAGTACATTTACCCCTCCTTTACATCCATTACTGATGGCCTTTAGTAAATTAGTAGAGGATGATTTACATAAGCTAAGCTTTGGGAAGAAGACATCCAAATGTAGATTTAACTTAACATTCCAGCAGAGACGGGCATTGAATGAGTTGATGTCAGATAACTCTCTAGCCATCAGACCAGCTGATAAGGGAGGTGGGATAGTACTCATGGACATGGAGAATTATGTTACTAGGATGAATGATATGTTAGCAGACAGCAGATATTATATCAATATAGACAGGGCAAGAGTTGATTTTGTGATACAGAATATAAAATCTAGTCTGGAAGACATTTTTAAAAGTGACATTATTGATTATGATTTATATCAATTTTTGGATATTAAGTCTCCTTTGATTCCAATTATACATGGCCTCCCCAAAATCCATAAAGTAAGGGATAATCCACCTTTAAGACCCATTGTGGCAGGTAGAGGTTGGTCTACAGAACCACTATCTATATTCATAGAAAGAGAATTGAGACCGATAGTGGACTCGAATAGGTTTATTCTAAGAGATACCAAACAATTTTTACTAGATTTGAACTACTTCTTCACCAATACTATGATAGGAGATGAATATTATTTCGTGACAATGGATATACAATCCCTATTTACAGTTATTCCCAACACTGAAGGGATTAAGATGCTTGGTGATTACATCAGAAGAGAAACAACTATGTTGGATAATAAAGTAGAGTTGTTGCTGATGTTTTTGGAAATAGTATTGGAGTCCAATATCTTTTATTTTGATGGTAGGTTCTTTTTACAGAGGGATGGCGTGGCTATGGGCATATCTTGTGCCAATAGCTACGCCAACCTATTTATGGCTGAATGGGAGAGCAATTTCTTATTTCCTAAGAGTAGATATCAGAGCTTCATTCCCTTTTATAGGAGATTTGTGGACGACCTGTTCCTCTTATGGACAGGTACGTCCACGGATCTTACCCTATTTGTTGAGGAACTCAATTCATGTACTGATTATTTGAAGTTCACCTGTGAATTCTCTCAAACCAAGATCCCATTTTTAGATGTATTTGTTGAACGCTTATCTAATGGGATGGTTAATACAGGAGTCTACAGGAAAGCCTGTCATAAGAATGTGTTATAACATAGATTGAGTATGCATCCGGGGTATATATATGAGAATATAGTTAAGGGGCAGGTGATACGTATCTCCAGGTACAATCCAACACAAGCTGGATTTGAGAAAGAAATTGATGAACTATGTGAGAGGTTCACCCAACGAGGTTATATGAGTAGTGATATCCAAAAAGGTACACAAGATATAAGTGCTCTTAGAAATGATAGTGCAGCACCTTACTTTAAGTGTCCATCTAATGAAATTGTAGGACAGGTAGCACATGTGTCAGAGAGGAATCACGAACAGAAGATCATGAATAATATTGCCTATCCCATATTTTATACTACAGATGTAGGAATGATCAAAGATATAGTTAGGTCACATTGGAGAGTGTTGTTAGCTGACACTGAGATTGAACAAATAGTTGGAGATACCCCGAGGTTCATATATAAAAACAAAAAGAACCTCAGGAGACTCTTATGTTACCCGAAGAATCAGACAGAATTTGATACATATACTATCACTGGTACACTTTGTTGTAATGGATGTAATTTTTGTAACTATATTAGTTCAGATAATGTTTTCATACATCCTATTTCTGAGAATGTGTATGAGTTCCATGTGAATGGTACTTGCTCTACTAAGAATGTGATTTATTTGGCTAGGTGTAAAGGGTGCCCTGCATTCTACGTCGGTAAGAAAAACAGAATGCTGAGAGAGCGGATACGTGAGCACCTGTATAATATTAGAACAGGCACCAGAACCAATGCATTGGCGAGACATATCATGGAAAAGGGTTCTACCCATGTTTTTAATTTTTGTATTATTGAACAAATAAATTCAGGACCTAGGGGAGGAGATATTAGAACATTAACTGAGAGCAGAGAAGCTATATGGATTATGAGGCTGAGGTCTGATAGACCTCCAGGTATCAATAATATGGTTCCCATTAAACCCTTCTTGAGAACACGTAGATTACATAGGTAAATCATATATATTTTTACACATTGTTTAACTATGTCTATATTTCATTCACATTAATATATTTCTTGTAATAGCCTGCATTTATTATATATGTGTATGTGTTTATATTTTGTCAGTATTATTAGATAGTGTTTAAAATGCTAGTATAGGTTCTATCTATGAATATATATGTATATTTATTTTCATTTTTATTTTTATATATATACATGCATATATATTTTATTTATTATTAGAGAGTTATGAATTTTAACCTTTTTAAATGTTGATGGAGAGTTTTTATGTATATAGTCATATACTTTGTGTAGTGAATCCATGCACATCATAGGATTTAAGTACTAGAGATTCATGTTAGTATTACTTTAATTGTTAATTGCTAGATTTTTGAATTTTCCCGCTTTTTTTACTATTTAAGCGCAGATGAATGGAAGTAATTAAACAAGGTCTGAGGAAGCCCTATGGCGAAAGCGCTTACCTACTACTGTATGGATTTCTGCTAATAAACACGTTTGTAATATAAGAATATTGGAGCATCGCTTGGGATTTTATTTCATCATATGCTGCATCTGTTTGAATTCCATGGTTTGCTTCCTTTGTTAATCATTTTTTACATTTTATTCTTTGCTTTGTACAAAGGAGCATTTACTTCGCTTTGGCACCTATTGGAACTGATATATAAAATTATATTTTATGTAAAATGTAATGAAATGGGCCATGTATTTTGAAGAAATGCAAGATAATAAAAGAAAAAAATGTCAGATGTGCCTATAGCTGAGCTACACTCTAACAAGTTGAGTATATCTGCCCGTAGGTGAGCAGTGTTTTAATAGGGGTAAAATGAGTGCCCGTAGGTGAGTAGTGGTTTAACAGGTGTAGAAGGAGTGGCCAGGGTTGAGCAGAATGCCAACATGCTGAAACTGTGTGACCGTAGCTGAGCTGAGCATAATATGTGTGCTGACAGCCAAACGGCGCGTAAGCCAGCGTAATCCATTTGCGCAGAGCTGCGCACCGCGCCAACAAGCTAACCGACGGGCAATGTTGAGCAAGCTGTATCAAAACTGCCTTTACACAGGCACACCTCCTAGCCTGTGTAGACAGTCATAAAATATAAAAAGCAATGGCCAGGTTCGAACTCAGGATACCATGCACCATAGTCAAAGTACTGAACTACTAAGCCATGACAGTTGCTCTTCGAAATGCAGTAATAGCATATATATATAGCAATGAATGGAAAGAGGAGCAAGACAAAGCAGGTTTTGTGAAGCTGATACAATTCCAAAATGGCCAATCACAGATAAGTGCAGGAAAAACAGCATATATATAAGCCCCATAGGCAGGAATACACAGCATAACCGATTGTGGAACCGACTTGCAGTTAGGATGGCAGGTGTAGGAGAGGGTAGTTACTTCCGATCACAGAGGTGGGGCATTGAGGAGTCAAAATATATGGTTTGGCTTCTCGTCCATGATCATGAGGCCCAACTCATGCAGGGCCAGGTCCTGTGGGGAGCATATAGGGCTGAGGCATGGGACCGGTTGGCACATGATCTCACCAGTGCCACAGGAATACCAAGGACTGGTGAACAGGTCCGTCACCACCATGCGGACCTGAAGAGATGGAAGCAGGACCAACTGAACCGTTGGATCCAGGAGGCCCGGCAAATGCCCAACGCCCCACTACTGAGTTAGTTACATGTAATTATTTATGTAAGAAATTAACCTAGCTGATATTATGGAGATGTGTATTCCAATATTACTTCATTTATATTGCAGCTGCAGGTGTCCATTCTGCGAACCATCGAGCCTATGCCAATAGGCTGGTGCGGTTGTGCCACCAGGCAGGTCAGTAATTCTCTCCCTGTAACTGTAAAAAAATATAAGTATGACAGCTTGCAAAAGAGTGCAGTGTAGTCACTTATTAATAAAAAGTGCAAGTAACAGTGTAAGAGAATTTGCAAGTATTGTTTGATTACAAAAGTGTGTTGCAGCCTGTAATCCAAAAAATAAAAATGAAACAAGTCTGAAATAAAGATGTTCCACCTGTAATATAATAGTACATAACCTGCAGCAGGCTGAAAGGTACAGCTATAGAAGCTGAGTAAACACGTGTGAAATATATCCCTCTGTTTAAATTCTGAAACATGACACAAGTGAGACTGTTGGAAAAGATTGTTTTAGCTAAAAGTAAAACATGTCAATAAAGCCTAGAATTAAGTACAATCCTGAATTGTAAAAATAAAACAAGTGAGAAAGTGTGAGAAAGAGGTATGGATCCACCAATAAAGTAGTAATAACTCCTGAATAAAGTATACTGCAGTCAGTAGAGAATGAAATGAATGTGACAGGCAGAACCAAACAGCAACATGTGTTGAAAAAAAGTACTGAAGCTGGAATGTGTGTCCCAAAATCTGGATATGTTGCTCTCAGTTTGCAATATGCAGATAGTATGGTTGTATGAAATACCAAACATCCACAGTTATCTATAGCCATATAAAGCAAATGTAGCAGGATGATGTAGCTGAACAGAGCCAGATATGAATTTGTATGAATAAAAATGAAATGTATATTGATGTAGCAGTAACATTCCTATCACCAACAGTCCTGTAATCACAGTAAGAACTGCAATCACTACACAACAGGCTGCATGCAATTAGTAAATGCTGGCTAACAATTGGTGCAGAGGCCATCACATGGACATGTGAAGATACCTACAAAAGGATCCAGTACTCCCAGTCCACATATGCAATACTTTCATTGCACCCGCTGGAGGTAGAGAGAGAGAGAGAGAGAGAGAGAGAGAAAGAAAGAAAGAAAGAAAGAAAGAAAGAAAGAAAGAAAGAAAGAAAGAAAGAAAGAAAGAAAGAGAAAGAGAAAGAGAAAGAGGAAAAAAAATATGTAACAACAAAACAAAGAGGCTGACAGCAGGCCAAGTAACTGCAAGCCTACGCAAACAGCTGCAACAAACACAGGTAATGTAAAGTACTACTATAATAGTCTACATACTGTGAACCCCCCAGATGTGTTATTGGTCTGTATCTATGTATATGAGGATGTGCATAGGGCCAGGGACATACTGCAACTGTCACTGAAGGCTCTACATACATATGTATGTGAAGGTAGCTATGTGCACATAGCAATGTAGGTTGTAGTGCAATGTACAAGTAGGTTGTACAGTAATGGATGTTCAGCAGTACGTTACTGTGTGTATACATATGTGGAACTAAAAAGGAGTATATATATATATATATATATATATATATATATATATATATATATATATATAAATATATAAAACGTGTATACGTCTGTATATCGAGATATGTATGTATATATATATATATATATATATATATATATATATATATACATATGTGTATACATAGATAGAGAGGGATGTAGACATACATAGACATATATAGTTTCACAGTGTCATAGTTTAGTACTAGGCTATCTGCAGACAGTGTATAGAATAGATTTATAAACTTGCGCCTCTGTATAGTAGTGACACAGTGAAGACCCCCCCCCCTACATAATAGCATTAGTTTACTGTGCCTCTGTCTAGTAGTGACACAGAGATGACCCCTGGTGTAAACCTATGATCTCCCATCCACTCTTCAAGAATTCACATGAAGAGTGTCAGTGAGGGTCTCTGCCTAACATGAACTGGGATTCTGTTCCAGAGTATGGGAAACCTCTTAGTGATGGATCTGCCCATACAGTATGTCCTATTCATATGTGTGCTGAGGTTTAAATCTGTAGCTGTTGTGGTTCTGATGGATTTGGATTGTATGAGGTGGAACATGTCCATCAATACCTGATTGGACATGGCCTTGTACATCAGGCACAGATCACCCCTACGTAGGCAGTGTGCTGTGTAATAGATCATGAGTTACGTTAGTCTGGCAGCATATGAAAGTTGTTGGAGACCCTTGATTCTCCTGGTGATGTACTTATGGGGTCCCCCTAGCTGTTGCAGGTGCCAGGTGAAGTACATACCAAATGGGGCATAGTACACAGTCATGGGCCTGATAAGGGAGGAGTATAGGGGTACAATGACCCCTTTTGATCTGGATGTGAATCCCTTCTTGATAAGGTGGGCAAGGTAGGAAGTTTATCCAACCACTTTGGCAACGTGGGTGTCAAATGAGAGGTCAATATCGATCAGTGCACCAGGTCTCCGATTACTTTGTCTGTACTCAGTGGGTTACTGTCTATGTGATAATATGTGGGCACCTTGTCTGTCCAAAAGGGTATGAGTATACATTACATGGCATGCAGTTTAAGGCCATGACTCCAGCACCAGTTGTCGGTGTCCGTGAGACCTGTCAGTAGGATGTATGTGTCAGCTGGTGTATCGACTATGGCACCTAATATGCAGTCATCTTTGAACATTGTCAGCCACTACCCTCCCATGTCTGCTTCCACATCTGTGAATTATATGCTGAACATGAGCGGTCCCAGGACAGAGCCTTGTGGGACACCACTTGTGACTGGCTCTGAGTCTGACATGGCACCAGTGAGTTTGACTGTAGGGTTTTTATCCATTAGCCGGTTTGCAACCCATCTTGTGACATATGGATTTACCTTTCAGCTGTTGATCATGTCTCTGATGCCAGAGTGCGGTACTGTGTCGAAAGCAGTAGGCAAGTCCAGGTAGGCTGTATGGACTGCTGTGCCCTCGTCAATGGCTCTAGTGACTGATTTGAAAAGGTCAACCAGGTTCATAAGGCAGGATCTGCCCTCTACAAAGCCAAACCGGGTGGGATCAAGTGTCTAAGTCCCCAATGTCTCTGTGTATGAGTTCCATAATGATCCTTTCCATAGCGTTGCAGACCAGGCTGGTTAAGCTTATGGGGCAGTAGTTACCAGGGTCTGTAGAGGTGCCTCCTGTGTGGAATGGGACTACTGTTGCTGTATGCCAGTGTCCAGGTACATATGCTGTAGTAAGGCTATGGTTGAATAGCATTTAATGTGCGTGTGTAGCTCCTCTTGGAGTTCACGTAGCATGCAACCTGCAATACCGTCGGGTCCCATTGATGCTGTGTTTACAGCTTTGCTGAGGGTGGTTCCCAGCTGGACATCTGAGATGACAGGGAGGTTACAGTCAGCTGGGATAAGCAATTCCTCATGTGGGGGTGAGGGAGGGTAGAAATCTGCACTGAACCTGTCTGCCAGAATGTTGACATTATCTGTGTGTTCAGTGTAGCGTTTGTCACTGTGAACTAACTTTGAACATATCTGAGGGTTCCCACCCAGGTGTGTAACATAGCAGAAGAAGGCCTTGTGGTTATCTGTAGTCTCCATAGTGATGTCCCTCTCATTGTTTTCCTTGCATGTTTGTACGAGAAAACGTATCTTTCAACTACTGCTGATCAGAGATGCCTTAGCTCTATGGAATTCTGCTCTGCCGTGCAGTAGCTACCTTCTGTTGTTATACAATTTGTTCAATGCTGGGGTCCACCAGACAGGATGCCTGCCCTTGGTGGTGAGGGTCTTGGTTTTATTTGTGATTGCATGATCCATGCATTCTTGGAGATGTCCATAGAAAGCATATGTGAAGGTGTCTGCATTGTGGGAAGTGGTTTCCACTGGCCCAGTGGGCATTAAGGATACCAACTCAGTTATAAGAAGTGTAAAGTTGGCATGTGAGAGGTTTCCCACTGTAGTCTTTTGTGTTGTGGGGGAGGTGGGATATGTATATCCAGGGGAATTAGTCTGTGGTCAGATGTGACTAGTGAGGGGTATACTTCCGGTGTGTAGCACATTGTCCCCATGTTTGTGATGATCAGGTCTAGTATATTATCTCCCGTTATGGGAGAGGTGACTAGCTGTTCCACTGCATTTGACTTAATGAATTTTGGGAACCTTTGGGCTAGGGTGTTTGGGGTAGAATAATGCACCCAGTGTATGTTAGGGTAGTTGAAGTCTCCCAATATGATGGTGTGTGGTGGGACATTCATATCCTCCAATGTCTTCAGGAAGGCTGACTGTGATTCCTGCGATTGGGAGGGTGGTCTGTAACATGCTACCAGTTGTATAGCAGGTTTGCCTATGGTTATCTGCACCTGGATGGTCTGTGATGCTTCATGTGTTGCCACTAACCTGGAGGTGTGGGTGTCCTTCATGAATATGGACACACCCCCTCCCTTTTTGTTTTGTCCCGAGTCATGGGGCCAAAAAGCATGATACGGGGTATAGCCTGGTACCGCTGGTGTGCTCTCAGGAGCCTTGAACCATGTTCTCACTTACTGCACAGACATCGAGATTGGTAGAATATGTACGTACAGATATATGTAATACACACATACATATATAGATATATGTAGAGACATATACATATACAGATAGATCTGACTGACAACAGATATGTCTGTATATGACTATCTCTCTCTCTCTCTGTCCCACCCCCTCTCACTCTCACTCTCCCTGTGTCTCTCTCTCACTCTCTCCCCACATCTATATGTATATATCTACATCTATATATACATATTTTATATACATATATACAAACATATATATATCTATATACAGATATAAATATATCAATATATATTTATGTGTATATATATATATATATATATATATATATATATATATATATATATATATATATGCTGTGTGAGGCACATGTGTGCAGATGTCTTGCAACAGGTGCCTGGTGTCAAAGGCATGGAGTGAACACCAGTGTGGATGCTGGAGTACCATACCCCATTCAAAAACACTGACACCAGTAACCACCACATATGTGCATGCCTGCCCACCACTGCATGTGTCAGTGGGGAAACAGGGGCAACAAGTGTACAATAGGCTCCACATTGATATACACAGTGGCACACCAGTCCTGTAATACCTGTACATGGAATGTGTCAGCAGACATGGTGTGTCAGCTATGGACATGTAGGTCACTGTACCCCTCCACACCCCGCAATGTCCTACACGATATGTACCTCCCATGACAGCTACAGATATGGAGAAGGACACAGACATATGCAAGTAACTGTGTCAATGCACTCAAACACAATACCTATGCAGAGTGACTGACAAGACCACAGAGTGCACACAGACTACCTACATAGAGGTTAGCACTGCTGGATATACATAGTTCAGTCACACCCATGACAGTTGTCTAACAACCATGGTAACACCTCCAGGATCCACAACACAAATTACCTATGTCTGTTGTCCGTGTCACTGCAGTATAGAGCACATGGTGGAGGTACAGGACCCTACCCACAGATACGACATACCCTGTAGTAGACCACACAGAATTAAGAAGCAAGGCTCCCCATGTGTAGATCTCAGACATACCCCTGCTGAATGTTATGCAGATAGGTAATATGCCATATGAGTCACCCTGTGTAACTGTTTGTAAGGAGCAGGTACGATCATAACACATGTGTCACAAGGGGCAGGGTAGCATAACAGTATGCTGCTATAGGCCAAGGGCCAAAAGCACACTACCTACCTAAGACACAATGCACACCCATGAACACATTGCAAATGAAATATGTGAGGTGGAATGAGTGTGCTAATGACTGGGTGCATGTTGTGTACTGGTGTGATTGCTCACCATGACTTTCTGTCTGTCATTGTAGTGTGTGTCCTTGGTGTGAGTCCAGAGACAGGTGTGTGAGGTATTGCGATCAACACATACTACATTGCCATATGTTGTGTTGTGTTACCCTGTATGTCACTGTGGTGTAGGTAGGGTTATGGCAAGTAAGAGTAGTGTGCATTACCAGTGAAATATGTAACGTGCATTGTGTGCAGTGCATGGGCTGATAATGTTCCCCATACAGTACCTTGATACAAACCCCCAGTGTGAGGTTGTGTATTGTACCTGAAACAGTGTGTTGACTGTTGCAGTATACTAGTCTGTCGTATGGAGTGTGCCAGGTACTGTTGCACAGTTGTCGGATGAGCACTGATATCTGGCCATTTACATGTGTATCCCCCAATAGACAGACAGATGCTATATATGGTGTTTAAGTTATATCACTGCAGTTGAGTAATATGTGTATTATGTGTGCCATAGTTTGCTGACAGATATTGCTGACATATATTCCTTCTCCTTTTCAGGGCTATGGTTCACCAGTGGAACCCTGTCTACTCCGCTGCAGAGGAGGAGGAGATACACCAGAGCCTGGTGCGGGATTTCGCTGTACTCTTTTCCCACACCAGCCAGAACCAGCAGGAGAGGGCTGCACTGTGGCAAGACCTGGTCCGTCGGGTAAATGACATAGGCACACATAACCGGACATATGAGCAAGTACGCCATCACTGCAGTGATTTAATTAGAAATGTCCATCAGCGTGCGTCGGATATCCACAGGCAGCAGCTTGCCACAGGTGGTGGGGTGGCTAGACATCCCCCCTCACCAGAGTGGAGGGACTACTCCTAAGTGTTGTGGCTCCAGACCAACAGCATCAGCAGCAGCATACATGTGTAATGATGGAGGCTGGAGCCACACAGCAGCAGGACACGGAGCATGCAGGTAACATGCCATGCGTATAGTTGACCGTTCTGCACACTGTTAGGTTATGCATGTGTGAGGTGTGTCCTCGTTTTGTAGCTGTAATCTTGGTAATTATTGTGCAAGAGTGATATCATCAATATCTGCAGTACACCTGTGGAAGCTAACTGTTGCACTACTGAACTGTATCTTGCCCACAGTATCAATGGCACAGTTGTGCCCACTGACAATAAATGTCTCTTTTCTGCAGGTCCCTCTGGTGTAACAGCAAGGCAGCCTATCCATGCTGGTGAGTGTGTAATACCATTACCTTCAATACTCTTGATACTAATAGTAATAATAGGCTGAAGCAGTAGTGCTATGTGTTTGATTGCAGGTGTGTTTGTGTCTTTGGGTTGATATCTCATATACTGAGGTGTGTGCATGTGTGCATGTGCGCATATGTGCATGTGCGCATGTGTGCATGTGTGCATGTGTGCATGTATGCATGTGTGCATGTGCGCATGTGTGCATGTGTGCATGTGCCCATGTGTGCATGTGTGCATGTGTGCATGTGCCCATTTGTGCATGTGTGCATGTGTGCATGTGTGCATCAGTGGTGACATTGTGTACACATTGTAAACTGTCCAAGCATAAACGTACACGTAGGACCCAAATGGCACTGCTCTTCACAAAAGTTGTGAAGAGCATTGCCATTTGGGTCCTACGTGTACGTTTATGCTTGGACTTTATACTTTTATTTTGTATTTCGTAGGAACCGAGCTCTGTTGGCTGAGTGCTTTGTGGTGTGTTTGCTTCATACATTGTAAACTGTGTTTCCTGTCTTACTCCCACAGGTTCTGGTGCTGCTCTGGTGTCGTGCAGCAGGGAACCTGAATTAGCTGCTGTGGATAGTGATAATAATGATACCTGTGTAATGGCACCAGTAGGTGTGCCAGGGTCCATCATTGGTCAGCCAGTTGACACAACACAGCTGTCGACCCCATCAATGTGCACAGTCATCCTGCCAATACATCCTTTGTCACCAATGTCCCTAGATGATGGACAGGATACAGTGGGCATTGACCAGGGTAATGTGGTACTGGTGGCACATGCATCCCAACACAGCAGCCATGGCCAGGGTCCTGACACGGTACCACACAGGCAGACGTCCATGGATTCTCGTGGGAGCATCTGTGGGCATACTGCCCCTGTCAGATGTGCCACAGAGGTCTTTCAACCTCAGCTATGTTTCGGGCTGTAATGCAGGCACAGTCACGTATGGAACGGTACACCAGACAGGGTCTGAGGGAGCTGAGAACATGTCACACAGCCATGAGTGACAGCATGCATGATGTTGCGGCTGCCATCCATAACTTCACTGAGGTCATTGACAGACATTGGGGGGACACATTAGATCTGTTCCACAACTACATGTCCATGAGCCAGGGCAATGGTGGACGGTTGAGGCATCGACATGGCCGTATGCCAGCAACAGCAGCAGCTGGCAGCCGTCATGGACGACAACAGGCCTGCGGCTGTTCACATAGTGCCTGCAGCAGCCCCAGCAATGCCGGGTCTGTGCTGTCATCAGACAGCCCCAGGAGACCACGTGCACATGGCACTGGACAGTCCCAATAGGGACCTGTCTCCAGTCACCAACCACCTGCTTCTGATGACAGTACCCAGTCTGGCTTAGTACCTGATACGGTCCGTAGCACCCCTTCCAGGCACAGGTACCGTGTCCCTGGCCACAGACAGTGATCTGTATGACCTGGCAGGTACAGGTACAGGGTTCTTATCATTCATTCCCTGCATTGCTATGGAACAACTTGTTACCACTCCCACAAGTGGTGACAACATGCTGCACCTGTTCATCACCATCATGTGGACTATATGCTCCAGACCAGTCATGTAACCCTCACTCCTCGGTGGGATGACACCATCTACAACCCACACTGTATAGTCACATACCACATGCAGCCCCTGCACAGAACACCACAGTCATACAGTTGTCTGATGCATATTCCATGTATTCACATGAGGCAGGCTTCGGACATGGGAACTCTTGCAGTTCACAGGTACATATCTGTAGGTGGCACACACATACATCATGTGTGCATTGACATTACTAATATAATGTATGTCGTGCAATATTGGGAACAACACCCCACACACATGGACAAACTGTGTGACAAAAATACACATGGCGTTTGTAGGATACAAACCCCTACCTAACTATGTTAGATCACTTGTGAGAGTCGCAGTAGCAGAGTATGCTATTTGCATTACTGGGAGGATTGCTTTCTCCTGCTGTACTTATAGGGTGCTGACATCATCAGTGTTTAGACAGTGGAATATGCAGCATGCGTTGTGTAGTAATAGTTGCCAAAAGAGACATTTCTCATACACATGGAATTGCACACACTACTCCCCCACACACATACTGTGCACTTACAGGATTCAAACCCCTACCTATCTATGTTATGACACTTGTGAGAGATGCAGTAGCAGAGCACGCTGTTTGCATTACTGGGGGGATTGCTTTTTCCTGCTGTACTTATAGGGTGCTGACATCATCAATGTTTAGACAGTGGAATATGCAGCATGTGTTGTGTAGTAATAGTTGCCAAAAGGGACATTTCTCATACACATGCAATTTCCTACACTACTCCCCCACACACATTCACACACACACTGTGCACTTGCAGGATTTAAACTCCTACCTATCTATGTTATGACACTTGTGAGAAACGCATTAGCAGAGCGCGCGATTTGCATTACTGGGGGTATTGCTTTTTCCTGCTGTACTTATAGGGTGCTGACATCATCAGTGGTTAGACAGTGGAATATGCAGCATGTGTTGTGTAGTAATAGTTGCCAAAAGGGACAGTTCTCATACACATGGAATTGCACACACTACTCCTCCACACACACACACTGAGCACTTGCAGGATTCAAACCTCTACCTAACTATGTTATGACACTTGTGAGAAAAGCATTAGCAGAGTGCGCTATTTGCATTACTGGGGGGATTGCTTTCCCCTGCTTTACTTATAGGGTGCTGACATCATCAGTGTTTAGACAGTGGAATATGCAGCATGTGTTGTGTAGTAATAGCTGCCAAAAGAGACATTTCTCATACACATGGAATTGCACACACTACTCCCCCACACACATTCACTGAGCACTTGCAGGATTCAAACCCCTACCTAACTATGTTATGACACTTGTGAGAAACGCATTAGCAGAGCACGCTATTTGCATTACTGGAGGGATTGATTTCTCCTGCTGTACTTATAGGGTGCTGACATCATCAGTGTTTAGATGGGGCATTTCTCATACACATGGAATTACACACACTACTCCCCCAAACACACACTAAGCATTTGCAGGATTCAAACCCCTACCTAACTATGTGATGACACTTGTTAGAGATGCAGTAGCGGAGCGCGCTATTCACATTACTGGGTATAATTTCTGCTCCTGACATATGTATAGTGTGCTGACATCATTATGGATGAAGAGATATGTACATTTGTTACTATCCATCAGTACAGGGAAGAGCATATCAATGCATTAACTTTGCACAGGCACAGTGGCCTACTGTACTGTGGAGGCAGATGCCAAATACACTGTGGATAGCCTTCTGTATTCCCTAGGGACAACAGTCAGGTATTGCACTCTACGGCCATATGTTTATCTGTCAGATGCAAGTATCTGTTGCTCATATACTGTTTGTGGGTCTTTATTGCCATAGCCTTCCCTATCTCTATAAACAACGTGTGTACTGTGGGAGATGTTTGCATATGAGTGGGATCCAGTACTTTACTTATGTCTCTGTTGTAACTTCACTGTGTGCACTGGGCAGATGTCTGTATTGTGGGATGTTCCTGTGTTAACACATAGAAATGCCAGATATGTGTGTGCAACTGCTGAACTGTGACATGGCCTAAGTGTGTGAGCATGCCCAGTTCGCAGTTTGTATGGCTTCTTGACTGCCACGTCTCATTTATCTAAGTGTGCGAGCATGCCCAGTGTGACCTTTCCTTATGTTGGGATCTGTGGACCACCACATTTCTGTTTGTGTGTGGACACCATCTATATATCACATGTACAGTTGAGTGTTGGACATCAGGTTGTGTTCTTACTGCCAAACTGCTTTGTGTCTGAACCTAACAGGCATTATGCTGTGCCTGCAGGGTTGCCATGGGATAGTTTGCATACAGTTGTCATCATCCTTTCCTGCTGACCAAACAGTTGTATTGTCATATAGTGTACTGGTGCATAACTTTCACTGTGGTGGACAGTATAATCGGTTTCAGTCCTATCACTGCTTGTAACATTTATAGTGAGGACTTATTACATACAAGTGTACATAGAAAAGAGGTCTGCTCAGGCAGATACACCCATGCTACTAGTATGCATGCACCGCATATTTTTAGAAGTACAGTTAGGTCTCAGTTTTGTAGACTTAGTAGACTCAATACTGATGACCTTTGCTTTGAAAGACAAGTGAATGAGATGATAGAAGATTTTACTTTCAGTGGATATAACAGCTCTTTGCTTTCAGTACATACATGTAGGGCTAGGGAGGACAGAAAAACTATATTGAGACCAGTATTACTTCAAGATGCTACAAATGTAATTAATTCGGCCTCTGAGAGTGTAGAAGTTAATTTGACACCTGTCAGATATTTGACTACCTATAACTTAAGGACACCATATATTAGACGGATTATATCTAATAATTGGATTGTTCTGATGGCATTGGATGAATTTAAAACTATGCTAGGCCCCAAACCCTGTTATGCATATAAAAATATGAAAACACTTAAGAGTTCCTTATGCTATAAGGATTTTGATAGGGCTACCTATGGGTCTATATCGGAGAAGTGTGGTACTTTAAAGTGTTATAACTGTTCATGTTGTGATGATATCCATAGTGATGGAAGTGAAATATTTGAGCATCCTGTAAATGGAAAGACATTTAGACTCAGGGCATCAGGGACTTGCAATACCACCCATGTGGTCTATCTGGCTACGTGTGTGGCATGCAATGCTTTCTGTGTAGGTAAAACTACATGCAGGCTTAGGGATAGAATTATTGAACACAAGTCAGAGATTAGAAGGTGTTACGAAAGGAATGCATTATATAAGCATATAGTTGAATATGGACAACAGCATTCTTTTAAATTTAGGATTATTGATTTAGTTTTACCAAATCCTAGAGGTGGAGATTTAAATAATCACTTGGAAATCAAAGAATTTGAGTGGATTTTGAAATTTCTAAGTGATTCTAGACCAGGTCTTAATAGTATGGTTAGTCTTAAACCAGTTTTAGTTAAGTTGAGTAGATCTAGATTATGTTAGTTATATAAATTTTACAAATTTTATTATATTAGCATGTGTGTATATATATATATGTTTTTGCATTTGTGTAATTTTTGTGTCATGTGATTTCTTGGCTGCAGATCACATGACTTGTTTGGACCTGTATTTAAGGAATGAACATTCTTGTAATGATTAGTAATGATGAAGGATTGTATCCAAAAGCTTTGCTGATTTTATAAAGAGTTCTTCTATACAGTGGTTTCCTGCCTAATTTTTTTATTTGAACATTTATAGTGAGCACACCAGACTGGTTGAGGGCCAGTTGTGCAGATATGACCATGTTGCATTTTGTTCAGATATGGACAGCATAGTACATGATTGTCCAACATTGTTAATGTATTCCACAACTTGTGTGGACGGTGACAAACAATGGCCATGTTCCCTAGTCCATTTGTAATGCTAGTCAGAGAGTGTTTGTCCTTCAACACACATTTACTGGTGTTTGCCATGACATATGTCACGGTTAGTGTGCTGTGCCTCTGTCTACCTGTGACATACAGGTGATATCCAGGGTACACCTACCATCTCCCAACCAGTCATCATGATTCCTCTGGATGACAGTCACTGAGGGACTCCCTGGATATCCTGTAGTGGGAGTTTAGTCATGAGTGGAGTGAGCTTCTGCTTTATGGACCAATCGGTACAGCATGTCCTGTTTATATCTGTGCTGGGGTTCAGGCCTGTCAGCTGCATAGCTCACCAGCATTCAGTGTTTACATGGTGCCAAATGTCCATTGATACCAGGTTGGTCATGGCTCTATACATCAGGCACAGTTCACCTCCAGCCAGGCAGTATGGCACTGTGTGGAGCTGCAGTTTCTTTACTCAGGTGACACATGGCATCTGTTACAGCTCTGTGATCCTCCTGGTGGGGTATTTGTGTGGTCTTTCCAGTTGCTGCAGGTGTCTGCTACGGTACATCCCTGAAGGGCCATTGTACACAACTGTGAGGCTGCTGATGGATGACTGGAGAGGCACATTGACCTTCCCTAACCAAGCTGTGCTTACCTTCATGATTAGGTGGGTATATGGTATGTTTTGTAACCACTACAGACACATGGTTGTCACACGCAGGATATCTATCACCTTGTGTCTCCAGGTCTCTTATTGCTCCTGATGTACTTACTGGGTTAACACCTATGTGGTAATTTCTGGCCATGTACTGTGTTTCCACAGGGGTTGACTATACGCTATTCTGCATTTAGCTTGTTGACATGGCTGTGGCACCACTTGTGTGTTTCTATGTGTGCCTTTTGTAGGTTGCTTGTGTCAGCTGGAGGGTCCGATATGGTGGCCAGTTTGTAGTCCTCTGCAAACCTGTTCAGACAGAGTCCTTCCATGTTGGCCTGTACCTATGTGACATATATAGCATACAAGAGAGGTCCCAGGACCATGCCTTGTGGGATGTGAGTGTCGGGAGCCTCTGGGTTATGGATCTCTCCCTCCAGCACATCCTATTAATCTATGTGTGGAGGTTCAGATAACTCACTGTGGTGTGTCTGCTGGATTTGGGGTTTCTGCAGTGGAGCATGTCCATTCATTCTGGATTGGACATGGCCTTGTACATCAGGCATGCATCACCTCTGACTGTGCAGTATGCTTCTGAATTGGGCTGTGGTTTCTTCAGCCAGGCTGCAGATGTCCAATGTTTGGACCCTTTATCCTGTTGGTGGGGTACATTTGGGGTCTTTCTGACTACTGCATGTGTAAGGTAAGGTACATCCAAATTGGGGCATTGTTGTCATGTATGGGCCTGATAAGGGAAGCGTATGGGGGCACAGTGACCTCTCTAGCTCTACATCTGCATCCTTTCATATTAAGGTGGGCAATATAGCAGGTCTTCCTGGCCACCTTGGCAATGTGAGTGTCACATGACAGGTTACCGTCCACTTGTGTCCCTAAGTCCCTGATTACTTCTTCCATACATAATGGATTGCCACCTATGTCATACTTTGTGTGTGCCTTGTTTGGTATTTGTTGAGACATTCATACTCTGCAGTGTCTTCAGGAAGGCAGGCTGGGATACCTGGGTTTGTGTGTGTGGTCGGTAGCAGGTTTCAAATAGGTACACAGTTTGAGGCAGTGTTACTTGCCCGTGGATAGTCCATGCTGCTTCTTGCTGTGGTACTATTGTAGTGTGTTCCATGTTTTGGAGCTGTACAGCATGGTATGAGGCATAACCTGGTAGTATTAGGGTGCTCTTCTGGGCCTTGCCCAGGTTTCTGTTACAGAACACATATTACCATTCTCCATGCTGTGGTGGGCTTGGTCTGCATGCACCTTGCAGGTTAGACTTCTGGCATTGGGTAGCATTACGTCTAGGTTATTATCCCTTGTGCTACCTATGGTGGTGGGTTTGTGTTTCCAGACTTACCTATTCCAGGCACAGTGGGGGTGACAACAACCTTTTCCAGTATCTACACAGCCAGGTGTGCTGGGTGCGTGCCATCCCCTAGCAGGTGGGGCATCATGTCTTGCTCAGCATGTCAGCCCAGGCTGTCAGCCATGTGTTCCCCCTTGCTAACAGCAATACCTCAGCCAATTATTGTACTTGATCTTGTTGTCTTCATAGTGTGGCATCATGCTTGGTGAGGGTGAGATGTTAGGTTGGGTCTTTATGTTTGCATAAACTAGATGATGTTACATTGCTTAACACATGGCAATCATGCCTCAGGTGGTGCTGCAGGGCTGCCTCTATTGGATGCACATACTACACTCCCTGTACATGTTTGAGAGCAGGTTGTGTCATGTTAGGCATCCCTGTTACTATATGAGTGAGTCAGAGAGGGGTATCATTCCCAGGGTTCCTACTGAGCCAGTGTATGTGCTATGCGTTGCCTCTTTGCCAAGGCCAGGGCATACTGGGCACACCTCCTTCTGCCTACTGGGGCAGGCTCAGGTTGTTCCTCCTCCGAGTCATGCTCTGCTGTTATGGCCTTGGCAATGGTGGGGGGCTGTTTGTCCCGGCCATATTCTGGTCCTGCTGCAGCTGTTTTCGCAGAATCATATTATGTAGCATGGCACATACCATGACAATTTGGGTACATGTAATTGGTGAGTACTGCAAGGCTCCACCAGATGTGTCCAGGCACCGGAACCGTGACTTGAGCAGCCCAAACACACGCTCTATTACATTACGTGTTTGTGCATGTGCTTCATTATGGCGTTCCTGTTCGGGTGTGTGTGCATTTCTGATGGGTGTCATCAGCCACGGCTCCAGTGCATAACCTGCATCCCCCACTAGGTGACCATGTGGGATGTTCCCATTGGCAAATGTCTGGTACAGCTGCATCAAATGCCAGATATGGGAATCATGGTAGCTCCCAGGGCAGCCAGCACACACATTCATTATTATACCCTGGGCATCACACATGACATGGCAGTTGATGGAGGGGAAGCCCTTGCAGTTAATGTAGGCCCTACCCCGCTCACTGGCTGGTGCTTTGATGCATATGTGCATGCAGTCTATTGCACCCACTACCTCAGGGTATTCTGCTATTTGCTGGAAGAGACGCATATTGCTGGCCAATACCTCATGGGCATTGGGGAAATATACATGCTCACCGACATGTGCTGACATGGCATCCAGGAACTGGTGCAGTACCCTGGAGGCTGATGCCTGTGATATCCCCATCATATCACCAGTTGGTCTCTGGAAGGTACATGTTGCTAGTATTCTTAGGCCAACACATACCTTGGTTTCCACTGGGATGGGTTCCCCTCTGTTGGTTCTGTGTGTGAGGCGTGGCCTGCACAGATCAACAATTTGCTGCAGGATGTCTCTGTCCAATCTATAGCGCTCCACTATCTCCAGCTCATGTAACCCCTGGTAG
This sequence comes from Protopterus annectens, assembly GCF_019279795.1. Classification (NCBI taxonomy): domain Eukaryota; kingdom Metazoa; phylum Chordata; order Ceratodontiformes; family Protopteridae; genus Protopterus; species Protopterus annectens. The sequence continues at coordinate 198,450,824 of NC_056725.1, read as the reverse complement.
GTGACCCTGGGCCTGTACACACTTATCCGTCTCCTCACTGTGGGTTGTCTGGCAGCATTTCCATTGTCGCCACCCTCAGCAAGTCTCCTATGTCTCCTTATGACAGCTATGGCAGCCCCTAGCATGTTTGGTCTGAGTGCAGCTTTTTCAGTTTTCACTTCTACTAACTTACTCCTGTCTTGCAGTGTCTCTTGAGAGAAACATACTGTAATGCTGTTTGCAGTGTTTTAAGTGCTGGTCTGGGCTTGTATTCTTCCTGTGTAATTGCCTGCTTCTACTTGTTTTCACCTGCCACCTCTACAAGTATTCCCTGCTAGTTTCCTACTATTTCTTCTGCTTCCTTTTCCTCTCTGTTTCCTCAGGGGGGAGCAGCGCGCATACCAGCGAAAACACGCTCACAGTGGCTACTACGCGCGCACACATGCTTACACAGACTAGAATTTGCTTATTCGGATTAAAACGCATGTACACCAGCGCAAACAGGTTTGCAGATCTTTAAACAGGCTCCTACATGCTTACTCTGCCTTACACGCACGCATTCTGTCTTACTCGTGGCTCCCAGCGCCCACACACATGCATGCACGTACAGCAAGAAACTTTGGTGTTGGCCACAGTGTACACCTTCCATTTCTTGACTTTCCCATGCTTATCTGTTGACAGTCCTCTTTTTCTGCTGTGTGATTGACATCTTTCACATACCACTTTGCTCCAATGAGCTTGATTTCTTCCTGACATTCCCCCCTGTGATGTCACCTATCTCCTACTCTGTTACTCCCCCTTATCTAACTCTTACACTACACGGAATGTGCTCATTTGCTATGTGACAGTGTGATTCACCTACCACTCATTTACATAGGATTGCCTACTAATGCTTAGTTACATGTCTTACACTCAGCTCCCCCCCCCCCTTAGCAACCACTAGACGGTGGCCATGTTATTTTTGGTCTGCTAGTCCCTGCATTGCAAATCCATGCATTACATAAAACCCACATTTGTGGGTTTCAAACGTTTATTTTTCTGTTTTATATAGCGCAGCCCGTTTGCGCGGGGCTGTGCTGCATTTAAACCTCGCTGATCTCCAAAAAAAAAATTATTTTATTTTATGTTTGCATCAGGTTACCATGCCAATGGCCACATATTTGGCAATTGGCATGCTGACTGCAACATTTGCACACTTTATTTGTAGCTGTCATGGCTCCATTGTGTTATTTGCAGTAACGTACTCAGTTGTCAACTGAGTACATTTCTGCACCTAACACAACTCTTACACGGGCTGGTTTCAGCTTCGTAGATCGCTAATCTACCTCATTTGCATGCCTTTCGGCTGCAAGTGAGGTGATTAGCATATCCACGCCCTGCCCATGTAAGAGTCGTTTTAGCTGTCTCTTACATGGGATTTCGGGCTGTTCCTGGATCGCAATGGCTGCATGGAGTCTTACACGACTCTTAGACTCCGTGCAAGCCATCGTGAATCCTGCCCATATTGTATGCACACACAGGTATACAGACACATGCACATATCAGCAAAACTAGCAACACTATAGAATGTCATCTTTAGTATTCCGAACATTTCACATTAGTACCTCTAATTATTTGTATGTATATATATATATATATATATATATATATATATATATATATATATATATATATGTATGACTAAAGATCTAAACACCTAAATATTGACCAAAAATATCTAAAGTTCAAAATACTGACATTAAAAAATATCTAAACATAAAATATCAGCAAAACCTAACCACATCCCAAATATATGATTTTGTGTGTTGGGGGGGGGGGTTTGCACTCCCCTACATCCCCTACTAATTATATATACCAATTCTGAGGATACATGACAGTGGGAACTGCTTCTCTGCATCAATATGAGTTTTTGCTGGTGTCTGGCTGTTATATTCTTTTAGTACCCTAGGTGATGTCAGATCCTAGATTATTCACTAAGATAGCATCTACCTCCTGCATAAACTTGAATTAGATAATGCAAGTACTGGAAATTAAATGACTGAATTATATTACCTACAACAATAATTTTATAGACTACTGAAAAAAAGCATAAAAATACAATTTTCTTCAAATAACTCTTGAACAAGCCAGTGTTGAATTTAGGCATATAAATTATGGAACATTAGGAATGAAAGAAAAGAATATAATCTAGGGATAGTCAGGCTGACTGTTTCATTACACCATAAGTACAGTATAAACTATTTTAGATTTATCTATACCAAATTTCTGTATTTATTTATTTATTATATAGCAATTATTTCATTGTGATAACCTTCATGTTTTTGAGGTGTTCTTTTTTCATCTTACTGCCCCTAGTGGTAATGATGTTTATGTAACACAATATTCTATATGGAATGAAATCGTTTCTTGCATTGTTTCTTGCTCTATATGCTACTAACTAAAGTCATACATCTCCTTAAATAGACTTCTGTGCTCCCTAAATATAACATGTCAGTCTCACTGATTTATGCCTTTGTAACTATCTAAGTGTTATATCCCTCTGGTTTATTATTGCTTAATTGTGTAGGTACTAATACATAAATCACAGCTTCATAGATAAGTACTAGGCTTGATGATGTTGCCTGCCATTTTAAGTCTAGACACTTTCCCTTTAAAGGTGAGAATCAAACTCTGCATCTTTTGTCTATAAGGTAAATGTCTTAACAATTATGACAAACCATAGGTATCAACCTGCTAAGAAGCCAGTGTGGAACACAGACCATAGCAATGTGTGACAAACAGTCAAAACATGGAAGACCCTATTTTCGCACTGCGAGAAAAGCATACCTTGACCAAAATATATGTGCGTGCACACACACACACACACACACACACACACACACACACACACACACACACACACACACACACACAGTCACGCACACACACACACACACACACACACACACACACACACACACACACACACACACACACACACACCCTTTTCATACCTCTTAACTGTCCAGAATTTTGCAGAATGCCCAAATCTTTGCCTTATATTTTTGGTCTGTTCCTCATAAAATATGCAGTTTTCTGGCAAATCACAAAGGAATAAAATAATAAGGTAATGACAGAAATTTGTGTTTCAGACATCATATCCTTCAGATGGTACACTTCTAAATCTCAAAGCCAATAACACTGACATTGTCAAGACAACATTACTTAAAATTGACAATGACAAACAGTTGTTGTTTCCCAGGGCAAGCAAACACTTGCCAGGCATGTGGAAATATGCCCTTTTCCCCACTGTAGTGCAATCCTGGTGTTGGTATATATAGTTAGGGGGGTATGGGGGGCACAGCCCCTGACATTGTGCGGTGTGGGAACCTAGCCCCCCCGATGGTTGTTATACAGCCCAGTGTGTGGACATTAGGTGTTGGGCAAGTATTTACTTGTCCTGGGGAAACATCAGCTGTTCGTGATTGACAGTTTTCGGTAATGTCATCTCAACATTCTGAGCATCAGTGTTATGGGCTTTGGGATTTGAAGGTAATCCCCTTCAGAACATGTATGGTAACATAAAGCCTGTTATTCCAGCAACTTTCTAAGTTTATAATAGCAATATTTAAAATCGGTTCCATTTTTTGGGCTTTTCTCCCCCCATTAATTAAGGCTATGTCCAGATTTCTTGCGGTAAGATGTTGAGAACTATGACACTCACACACACACACACACACACACACACACACACACACACACACACACACACACACACATTGCCCCTTGTGATGTGTTCAACTGCCAAGAATTTTGAGGAATGCCCATATTTTGCCTTATATTTTGGTCTGTTCCTCATAAAATATGTAGTTTTCTGCCAAATCACAGAGGAATTAAATAATAAGATGATAGAAATGAGAGTTTCAGATTTCATATCCTTCAGATCATGTATGGTAACACAAAACCTGTTATTCTAGCAACTTGCTAAGTTTATAAGAGCATTATCTAAAAATTGCCCCTATATTTGCGGCTTTATCACCACACTATTTTTGGCTATTGGCTTTGTCTATATTTCTTGCACTAGGAGGTTGTGAGGTAATCATTTAAAGAGAGGGGAAAAAATAAAATAGAAGCAAAATAGTACCAAAGTAAATAACTGCAATACCAGCATATAAAAGGAATCCTTTAACTGCTGGTATTGCAGTTATTTAGTTTGGTACTGTATTGCTTCTATTTTATTTTTTCTCCCTCACTTTAAATGCAGTTTTCCACAAATATTCCTGGTACAAGAATGGTCATATATTTGGGAGCTCACATTGGCTCCTGTCCTCAGGAACAGTTATATGATTGGCTCAAATCCCGCAGTGGTGATTGGCTGTAATTGCAGAATATGAACCAGTCCAAAACTGTGTAGCACAGCCAACGCTGTTCAATGCAGAACAGTGGAATAGCTAATTTATTGGACTGTATACCACAATGCCAATTGGCAGTCATTGCTATATACAAACCAATCGAAAGCTGTGTAGTAGAGCCAAAGCTGTTTGATATGGAACAGCAGAACAGTAGGTTCACTCATGGTCAAATGCAGAGCATTCCGCACAATCTGGAGCACTTGGCTGCTCAGTGCCAAACCCAACCTCCTGCCACCCTCCACCCCCAGTTTTACTTTATATACTGCTGTAGCTATTTTACTGTTTTCTTTGTGCTTTATCGAGCTGCCACAAAAATGTAAAACTTCCAGAGATGGATTAGTATTTTGTGTGAGAAGTGGAGGATAGCAACAGTACTTCATTGCTTTCTCAACCCTCAGCTCTTTATAGACTGCAACATTTTAAATGTCTTAGCAGGTTATTTAGCTGCCTTTTGACTTTTTATATTTTCAAATGATCCATAATAACACAATGACTCTGTAACTATTAAAACCATTGACAAAGAAAATAATACATTAGCAATAGCCAAACATATGCATGAATCCTGTATCCTAGAAACTGAAAAAAAAAACAGGGGAAAGGCCATCTTGAATCTGTGTACCCCTTACTTAAGTAAGCTTAACATAATTTCCAAGAAAGAGCAACATCTATCAAAATGAAAAAAAATGTTCCCCATTTGCAGCATTCTGTTGCAGAAAGATGTAAAATCAAACTGCAGCTCTAGTTTAAAAAAGTCAACCAACAGTGATATTTCTTACCTTCACACATCTATACACTCTAACCTAAATGAATAAATGAGAGGTTATATTCATGGAAACACAAAGGTTATCCATAAGCCAAGGTGACAAAAGTGATAATAGCGTTTCTGTTGTAATGCTCTTAATAAGGAAACTCCCCTATTCTACTTTATTTGTTTATTTATTTATTGTTGCATAGTGTAGAAATTAGATACTACAGTTCCCAATGTATGCATGTGTGTATGTATGTATTATTATTATTATGTTCTTATATTTGAATCTTTGTATTATTTGCTGTAAACAAATTTTGTAGATGCTCTTTGTGTTTCTTCTTTTTTATATGCCCTCACAGCTAAGGCTAACTTCATTCCATAAGGATCAGTGCTTTACACTGACACATACATAAATAAATAAATAATATAATTAATAATAATTAATAATATAATAATATAATAATATAATATAATATAATTAATAATATACATAAATGCCATTTTGCTATTATGTGTTCCAACAGTAAAGGATTCAATGGAGATTGCTATAATGAATCCAAAGGCTTCCTTTTCAAAAACGTTAACTACCCTAGTTTTTTTGCCTCAGTCAGGTTTTTAAATTGATCTAAAATCTGAAGGTTTCAACCCTTACAGTTTTGAATCCTTTGAATATACTAGGTAATCCACTATACATTTTCAGATTTTTGAGTCACTGAACACAATCATCTGGTCTTACCAAAAGGTGAGGAAATGTTTTATAAGCAGAACACTTATTAGGAATAAATGTATACTTGTCACAGGTTGACCTGAGTCTTCAAAACAACAAGCAAGACGTGAATATTGATCACCCATTGAACTGAAGAAAGAAGTGCAAAGTCCTGAAGGGCAGATTACCTGCTGCCTGTTGTTGCCAATGTTTTTATAGTTTACCCTGTCATTTGCCAGTATTTCTGAGGCTTATTATTCCTATACAGCATGGTTGGTTCACAGTATAGTGCAGTGCACATTTGGAGGATCTTTATGTTTATAATGAAATCTGTGTAGAAGACTTAGACTTATAAGGGAATTATACCTACTTAGTAAAGGTTAAATATTGACATCTCATTAATCTAAATAGAATTTCCTAGAATGTATTACTTTTTAAAGGAAAGCACTACTTAGGTAATCCAACATAGCGGAATATGATGTGTTGGCAAAGGCCCTGCCTCTCATGTTATGTTGTCTGTACCTCCATACCTTAGCCATTTTAAATAAATGTGTAGAATGATAGATTTTTAATAAAAAATGGCTGCAGTATCCTTGTAATATAAAATGATGATTTATTTGAGATAATCCATTCCCAACTTTTACTGACTGTATTTTGGCATTTTTTTTAATTAAAGACTCTGATTCAATAAACTGGGCTCCTGCCCTTGGTTGTCCATCTGGTTTTAGCATTACTACAGAAACAGCATTTACATTGTGTTTCCTTCCCTGTGGCAGTCAGGAAATTATAAAATCTGATATAGCATGAATGAGTGACTAGACAGTCCAAGGAACTATGAAACATCACCAATTCTTCATCAGGGGTTTGCAGTGCTGAAGCCACAGAGGTTTACACACCCATCTTTAAAACTTTTGGCATCTTTCTTGACCTGTTAATCTTCCTCAGAATATAAGCACCACAAATCCAGGATTCTGTTCTAAAACATGCAATTCTGTTAGCTTAAAACAATAGCTGTTTTTATTACTATTTTGCCAAAACAAAACAAAACAAAAAAATAAACAGAACTTTGCATTTGGAAGCTGTGAATAGTTCAGAGAGAAGATTATGTTCAGGCCTGCCTTTCAAAGGAAAGCTCTTAAGAGTGTTGTACAAGAAAATGCCACTATGTACATTAAATGTTTTAGTTGCCAAATTATTAAACCAGTCATCATGTAGCTTCGGGGTGCTTACTGAAGATATACATACATGGTGGGGGGGGGGGTACAGAATGTTGAAAGTTAGTAATTCCATCTTGGAAACGTCATATCCATTAAGCAGTAACACATAAAAGTTTGCAATCAATTTTCTACCCATTTCTGCGCTACAAGAGGATTGCATAAGTTACTTCCACAATGTCTTTCTTACAGGATGGTAACTGACTAAAGAGTTAAAATATGTGCAAGGGTTTATTGTGGAATCATAGGATCACATGAGCAGAGGAATTACAAGGAAAGTAACACAGTGCAGCACTTTTCTTTGCTAAACCCCTCTTTAACTCACATTTTGCCTAGTTAGTAATTTCTTGCATTAATCTGTTGCTTTACTGAGGTTTGTTCTTTACTGCTTATATGATCATACAATATACATGACCAATAACTTTCAATAAAATGGAAAATGATTCAAGACAATCGTTATTATCTATGAATACTCCTGGTCATGGTATTTCTTAAGTTTGCTTTAAAACTGATTTTGGCATGTTTCAAGAAATATTTTTCTACATTTTCTAGCTTTTTTCAATAAACATATTACCTGCTCATTTAACCATCTTGTAGTTAGTGCTCCATGGAAGCAATCGCTTTCTTTTTATTATCATTTCCTATTTACGATGGAGTCTTTCCACGCTCATAAGTGATAGAAGATCTTAATTGCTATTTGTAAAATCAGAAATAAACAAATGAAGCCTATCACGCCATGAACAGATGCATGATAAACTCCATTGCAGAAGAGGTTCATTTTATTCATTAAGTGTATTATTTGTATTGGTTAACAAAGAATTCATCATTATGAATGGCAGGAGAATTAAATGTATTTATATGCCACCAGGCAGCTCTATGACAGTGAACAAGCTATGACCAAATGAAGAAACACTGCACTTGACAGTAGTGTGTAAAACATTTGGAAGTCATTAGGAGTGAGACATTAAGAAATCATAGCCTGTCTTCTGCTCCGTATAATTTGGCTTACTGTATCTCATTTTATTGCAGCACTATATTCATGTTGTGCATATTTTTCTATGAACATTGTGCATACAGTTGTAAAACGTAAATTAGCATAGAATGAATTAAGCTGCTTGAAGAATTTCTATAGATGCCTGTCTGTTGTGGTTGCTACTAGCATTACATATTAAAAAGCTGCACGCATGCAAAGATGGTTACTTCACTACTGATAATTCTGCTGCGATGGTCTTGGATGTATTAAACAGAGACTGACTCTGTCCCTCCATAACACAGAGTACTATAACAACAACAACAACATCTTGACTGGGTAAGACAGTCTAAGTAGAAGCTCAGCAAAAAAGAAAACACACACAAACACTCACATCTATCGATATGTGTATATATATATATATATATATATATATATATATATATATATATATATATTTTTTTTTTTTTTTGTTATATAACTATATGGGTGTAGGGCACTGCATCAAATGGGAAGTGCCCCAATACCCTGTAAATAGTTGTCATAATGCTGAAAACAACAAAACTGACATGTTCTACGCATAAATAAACCAACTGCAAGTGTTTTTGCAAGGGTGTCCATGTACCTCCATACCCACCCCACTAATTATATGTACTAACTCTGAGATTGTACAATCCCTGGGGAAAGGGAATATTCCCCTAACTGAGGATTGTCAATCATCCACACCTGTCAATCAAATGGTGTTTCTCTACTGAGTATCAAATCACTTGCCATTCACTCCAGTACCTGGAACCCATATACACACACACATATATATATATATATATATATATATATATATATATATATATATATATATTTATAAAGATATAGATAAATATACTTATATATACACTAAAATATATAAAATGTACTTTTTATAGACAGGTATATGTCTGAAAAATGCATGAAGTAATGTAGCATTTGTTTATTTACATATTTTTTTGCACCGAGTTTTTGGTCTAATTGTAGCAACCCATTTCCAGTTTCAGTTCAATCCATAGCAATAGTGGGAACACAGACACAATAGACATGAACAATTTATGACAACTAAATAAATACATGAATGAATAAATGAATAAATAAATAAATAAATAAACCTAAGAAAAATGTATTTGAGTATAATGGGCAACAGTTAAGCAATGCTGACATGTGAAGCACGTACAGTACTCATAAAGAAACATCTGACAGAAAAAATAAAAAAAAAAAAATCCAACAATGGTCCATCATATCAAGAAGGCTTTGAAATTAATATTGAGCCCAGGTTGAGCAGCACATTGCATAAGAGTTGACAGTATAACACAAAAGTGTATGTGTGTATATGTATGCATGTTTCATGCAACAATTTCTAAATTGGGAAAACTTCTCGTAGACTGTCTGATCATGTTAAGGAGCATTTAGGGGCCATTAGAGCTTTGAATTTAAACAATGTGCTTGCCAAACATAGTGTCACATGTTCACATTTTGTTAAATTTGAATTTATTATTTTGGAACAGATAGATTCCTTCTTTGGAAACTATGACTTATATCTTGAGTTAAGAGAATTGAAATGGCAGCTACAGCTCAATGCAGTGGCATACCCAGGGCTTAATGAACACATGAAAATAAAGTGTGCTCTTCGTTGGTATGACTAACACAGCCCCACCCATGTCTCCCACTTTGAAGTAATATTTAAAATATTTTCTGCATTGTCATTATATATATGTTGTATATAGTTACATGATTCAGCTTTAATTTAGTTATTTGATATGCAATTACTCTATATTCTGTCAGTTCAATGCATTTTTTAAAACATCTAGTTATTGTTGATTGGTTAAAATAATTCACTCTGGAACATATTTATTGTTTACTTTCTTCTATAATAGGATGTGTTTCATATTTTAAGCAGTTTCCATTACATTCACTGTATTCAGAAGAAGTTCTTTTACCTAATAAGAACGAAAGCTCAGTAACAGCTCATCGTCCGGCCATCCGTGTATTTTTTATGGTTTTGTCATAATACATATATATATTTGTGTGTGTGTGTGTGTGTGTGTGTGTGTGTGTGTGTGTGTGTGTGTGTGTGTGTGTGTGTGAATATGTATATGGGTCTACTTGAGAATATCAAAAACCCATACCATCAAAATCTATTTCATCAAGATGACAACATCAGATCTTCACTTACACAAAGCCTTAAACCAGAGAAAACTTTCACTGGGAATCTAACCACTTGGCCTCCAGAACAACATACACACAATGAAGTGACTAAAACCCACCAAAGTGGGTTCTTTGCTCTCCAAACTCCCCTACCTATATATACCAACTCTGAGATTGCACTGTCATGGGGAAAATGGTAAATACTTCGAAGGTGGCCAATTGGTTACCTTCCCGGTGAACCTTTTCACTGGTTTAAGGTTTCATGTAAATGAAGATTGATATTGTTATCTCAATGAAATGGGTTTTGAAAATGTGGGTTTTTGATATTCTGAAGAGGCCTATATATATATATATATATATATATATATATATATATATATATATATATATATATATATATATATATTTATATACAGCACGAAGCATCAGAGACTATCCATGTGCAACTAACAGTGGGTAAAACTGCCTTCCAGTTTATAGCCTGCTACAGACCACCCTCCCAAACCTAGGAACCCCACTCGGCCTTCCTGAGAACACTGGAAAATATGAAGGTCTCTCCAAACACCATTATATTGGGCGACTTCAACTACCCAAACATAGACTGGGAGCATTACTCTAGCTCCAACACCCTCTCCCAAAGGTTCCTAGAATTTATAAACTCAAATGCTATGGAACAACTTGTTACCACTCCCACAAGAGGGGAAAACATACTGGACCTGATCATCACCAACATGGGGACTCTATGCTCCAGACCAGAAGTGTATCCCACACTGGTAAGATCAGACCATAAACTAATCTCACTGGATATTCACATCGCAACCCCACCCCCTGCCCAGAAAACCACAGTGAAAAACTTCTCTAGAGCAAATTTCACACTCCTCAAAACCTAGGCGGAATCCTTCAAAGCTCCTGGGCCTATGGATAATACGGCCCAGACCGCAGAATCCTTTATAAACGCATTCTATGAACAACTTCAGGAATGCATGGATCATGCAATCCCAAATAAAACCAAGACCAAATCCTCCAAAGGCAGACGTGCTGTCTGGTGGACCCCAGCCATAAACAAAGTATACAATAGAAGGAGGAAGTTACTACATGATAGAGCAAAATCCCCAAAAGGGAAGGCATCTCTGATCAGTATTAGCAAAAAACTACAGGCACTCATAAAATCATCTAAGGCTAGCTTTGAGAGAGAATTTGCACAGGACATTAAGGATAATCACAAGGCTTTCTTTAGTTATGTTAGGAACCTGGGTGGGAATTCCCAGATATGCTCAGAATTAGTCCAAAATGACAAAAAATACACTGAACCCACAGACATTGCCAACATCCTAGCTGACAGGTTCAGCGCAAACTTCTCCCCCTCCTCCCCACCAAAAGGGCAAATATCTATCCCAGCAGTGTGCTGCCCCCCTGACATCTCAGATGCTCAGGTAAGAGCCGCCCTCTCCAACGCAAAAAACACAGCATCAATGGGACCAGACGGTGTCCCGGGCTGCGTCCTACATGAACTCCAAGAAGAGCTAAACCCAAACATAAAACTACTGTTCAGTCTCATCCTTACTACAGGATATGTATCCAAAGAGTGGCGTACAGCAACAGTGGCCCCTCTCTCACAAAGGTGGTGCCTCAACGGATCCTGGAAACTATCACCCCATAAGCCTGACTAGCTTGGTCTGCAAAGCTATGGAAAGGATCATCATGGACCTCATAAATAAAGATATTGGGGACCTACAGACACTGGATCCTACCCAGTTTGGCTTTGTTAAGGGCAGATCCTACCTCTTAAACCTGGTCGATTTGTTTGAAACAGTCACCAAGGCCATTGACGAGGGAAAGGTGGTCCACACAGCCTACCTGGACCTTGCAAAAGCCTTTGATACAATACCCCACTCGGGTATTATAGATAAGCTCACCAGCTTAAATATAAACCCTTATGTCACTAGATGGGTTGCAAACTGGCTCAAGGACAGAACCCACATGGTTAGAACTGCTGGAGCCATGTGAGACTCCAAACCAGTTACAAGTGGCATCCCACAAGGCTCAGTCCTGGGACCACTCCTGTTCGGTATATATTTCTTGGAGGTACAGGCCAACATGGAAGGACTGTGGCTGACCAAGTTCGCAGATGACTGCAAACTGGGCGCCATAATCGACTCTCCAGCCAACACAAGCACCCTCCAAAAGGGCCTCATAGAAACAGACAACTGGTGCCAGAGCCATGGCCTCAAGCTAAACGCCAAAAAGTGTATAGTCATCCCCTTTGGAAAAAACAAAGTGCCCACAAATTAGCACATAGGTGGTAATCCATTAAGTACAGAAGAAGTAATTAGGGACCTGGGGACCCAAGTTGATAGCAATCTCTCATTTGACAACCACGTGGCCAAAGTGGTTAGAAAAACATTTTATATAGCCCACCTAATCATGAAGGGATTCACATCTAGATCAGGGGAGGTCATCGTGCCTCTTTACTCATCCCTCATCAGGCCCATAATTGAGTACAATGCCCCTTTTTGGATGTACCTTACCAGACACCTGCAGCAACTGGAAAGACCCCAAAAGTACCTCACCAAGAGGATCAAAGGGCTCAAACAGATCCCATATGCTGCCCTGTTAAATAATCTCCAGCTCTACTCAGTGGCATACCGCCTGCTCAGAGGCGATCTGTGCCTGATGTATAAAGCCATGTCCAACCCAGAATTAATGAACATGCTGCACCTCAGAAAATCCAAATCCCATCGAGCTACGTGCTCGAGAGACTTGAACCTCAGCACTGAAATAAATAGGACATGCTGGAGGGACAAACTCATAACCCAGAGGCTCCCTTCACTCTGGAATAAAATCCCAGTCCAGGTTAGGCAGAGTCCCTCATTGACTCTCTTCAAGAGGAATCTTGATGAGTGGATCGGAGATCATAGGTTTACCCCAGGTATCACTTCTGTGTCACTGTTAGACAGAGGCACAGTATACTAACCTCGAAAAAGGGCATAGCAAAATTAATTTAAAATGGGCGGCGAAAGCCAAACACACTCTGGCTAGGCTTATAAATGCCCTAGGGCAGATAGCCTAGTATGAACCAATGAACCTATGAACCTACACACATATATATATATATATATATATATATATATATATATATATATATATACACATATAGACAGTGATAGAATAGATATACATATATATAGACAGATATGTTCACATTTTGTTAAATTTGAATTTATTATTTTGGAACAGATAGATTCCTTCTTTGGAATCTATGACTTATATCTGAGTTAAGAGAATTGAAATGGCAGCTACAACTCAATGCAGAGGCATCCCCAGGGCTTAGTGAATGCATGAATATAAAGTGTGCTCTTCGTTGGTATGACTAACACAGCCCCACCCTCTTCTCCCACTTTGATGTAATATTTACACTATTCTCAACATTGTCATTTGATATATGTTGTATATAGTTACATGATTCAGCTTTACTTTTGTTATTTGATATGCAATTACTCTGTATTCTGTCAGTTCATTGCATTTTCTAAAACATCTAGATATTGTTGATTGGTTAAAATAATTCACTCTGGAACATATTTACTGTTTACTGTCTTCTATAATAGAATGTGTTTTATATTTTAAGCAGTTTCCATTACATTCACTGAATTCTGAAGAAGTTCATCCGAAGCTGTAAATCTTTGTTTATTCATTACAGATAAGACCTCGGTTCCATCCTTGGAACTGATACAGCCATTTTTCCCAGCTCGCACAAGCCAAAAACTCTCAGCTAAGAACCTACCCACAATGCCCTTCTCCTAGTTACTCCAGATCTTATTTGCTGCATTCCTAGACAGACGTGTTAGCCATCTCTCTCAAAGTTAAGTAGACAATTGTTAATTTTATGACAGTTTTTCTTCAAAATTACTAAATGTTTAGTCAAGTTAGCCTTTTCTCACTGTCGCTTATAATCGACACCTATTTCCTAACCTTTTCCTTGGTAATTTAATTTTTTACCTTTTTTGGTACTGTCTGTCTCTCCTGTCTTTGACAGGCCTTCCCTTTTTACTAGTGGTATTCTTTAAAATAACATCACAGGTATTTTCTCCCTTATTTTTTTTTCTATGGGATAGCATTGTTACCTTACCATGTCAGACAAAGCTAAGTTGGAATTTAAACAGGTGACAAGTGTGGACGTAAGATGCCTAACTCAGATACACATGTCAATTGCGTCTACTGTTTGGGCGTGGATCATATTAAAGCTGACTGTGACATTTGTGCTAGTTTTAGTAATCAGACACTAACAGAATGTAGGAATAAACTTATTTTAAAAGGTTTACTCAAGACACCTTTCTCGGAGGCTCTATCCGGGTCAGAAGTCTCACCCCCTCCTAAGACCAAAAAACATAAGGAAAAATGGAGTCACTTGGGTCTTTCATCTCTGTCAGTTACAGAACTGAGCCGGCTCCATGCTTTGCAGGTGCCCTTGGTGCAGACCTCTTCGGTATCAGGATCTGTTTCCTCTCCCTTGGTGCTGACCATGATATTCATTCCTATTTTGGTTCTAACCATGGCGCCACTGACTTTGGTACTGTCCTTGGTTCCCACATCATCTTTGATGACTGTACATGCCTTGACACCATCCCCGACCACGGTGCTGACAGTTTCTTTGGCTCCGTGGGCTCCGATGACTCTACATGCCTTGGCACCATCCTCAGCCATGGTGTTGACAGTTTCTTCAGCTCCATCATCTCCAAAATTCGAATATCTGCCAAGGACAAGATATTCTCCAACTTACAACCCTTTTTTGGGTCAGTGGTTTAGCCCCTTTCTAGAAAAACCTGATTCCCCTTTCAGCAGTCTCCTTTAGATCCACTAGGAGTTTTTCTGAACTAGACCTAATGCGGGTTGTTGACCAGCTTCTGGCAGCTAGGGGATTGCCCATTCCAGTTAGATCTTCCGTCCCTCCTGGCTAGGAATCTTTTACCACATCTTCCCCATTTATCCTCCTCCAGTAACCACCCTTATCTTGGTCCCAGTGTCTGCTTTGGTACATACTGTCTTGGCTCTGACAGCAGTGTTTCCCCTGCCAGTACCAACCACCCTTGCTGCATCAGCTCTGATGAAGCCGATGCTTTCTTGGAGCGGTGCTTGGACTGTCCATACCTTGGTACCTATTCCGGCACCTATTTTCTCGCTGGCACCATCTATGTCCATGGTTCTGATGGCTTCCAGTTCTCTCAGAACTCCTCAACAAGAGGTGGGCTCTTCGGGGTGGGGTGTGACTGCAGTTTTGAGGTTGCCTCTACTGGTTCTGGGCTCCAATCCCTCCTCGAGTGGGCCTGCTGTACAGGTGATGGAAAGTGTCCTTCATTCCGAAGGCTCACAGTCAGCACCAATGACATCAGCATCGGAAACCTCCCATAGCATGCACCTCTCCCAACCTGCTATGTCAGGTCCCTGGCCACAGGAGTCACAAGAACCCCCTATGATGGGAACCCCTTCTCCGGAGTCCTCTGCAGAAGATCCCACTGGACAGCCACCCCAGAAGAAATGGTGCAAGAGGAAGCACCTTGATTCCCTGGAGGAATCTATCACAGAAGATACTGATTGTGATGAGGGGGTAGGGTCCCCACATTCTCCCCAAATGACATTTCGTTAAGAGACATTCTCAAAATCCTCAAACAGCGGGGGGAATGGAAGTCATCTAACTCTTCTTCTGAGGAATCGGTGTTCCTGCAGGCCTTCCATGCCTGGCCATCTACTTCCTGGGTGACCCCACCAGCAGATGACCTTGTTAAACTAATTGTGCAGAATGCCTGGAAGGCCCTGGACAATGGAGAATATGTCTCCCAGAGGCCAGGCAAAATTGTATCTACACCTGAAGACCAGCCCCACTGGTTCAAGCAGTTGCAGTTGATTCTATGGTCATGGTGGCGGCTACCAAGAGGGAACTGGCAGAAGATAGTTCCACTGTCCATCCACCAAACAGGGAGTCATGGACCATGGACAGACTAGGGGGGAGAGAACCTATGCTTCAGTAACCTTTGCCATTTGGTAACTCAAATATCTGGCACACTTTATTCACCTCCAAAGAGACCTAATTTTCAAAATGTCTTCCTGTTTGGTGGGGGTACTGCTTGATGGGGTGAGTGACATTGTCACCTCACAGCTAGCTACCCTTGAATCCATGTTGAACTCCTTGATGCGTCTGATATCTCACACCACCAAGGGGGCAGCTTGAGCTGCCATATCTGGTGTTGTCATGAGACGTAATGCTTGGATGCGGTTGTGTGACTTCGGAGACCCCTTTAAATCTTCATCAATGCACCTGTCGACGATTCTGCACTTTATGGACCAAAGGTATGAGACACACTTGCACATAGTGAGAAAGATGGAAAGACATTGTCTGCTGTGTCAGGAACCAGAAGGGAGGAAAGATGAGGTTCAAAAAATTCCAAGGATCCTTTCATGACATTCATGGTGAACAGTGCCCCAGGGGCAGAGGGTGCAACTCATATAGAAGACACCCCTTTCAGGGTAGATGGGGTCCGTGTAACCAGGGCACCAGAGATTCTTTCTCTGGCAGACCCTACCAGCGCTCCTGAGCAGTGGCCCAATTGCTTTCCTCTGGAAGCAGTCGGGGGTCGCTTTTCTCTGCATTTACCAGCCTGGCATCTTACTACTACCAATGTTTGGGTGCAGAGAATAATATCCAGAGGCTACCAAATACCATTTGATTTAACTCCCAGACCTGTCAAACGAATCTCCGATGTACCACCCAATCAGAGGAGATTAGCAGCCTTAGAAATAGAAAAGCTGCTAAGAAAAAGAGTCATCCAACCAGTCCCACCAGACCATACAGGATCCGGGTTTTACTCGAGGTTCTTTTTAATGCCGAAAAAGACAGGGGACTGGAGACCAATCCTGGATCTCAGCCTACTGAACAAATTTATCAAATCTCAAAAATTCCGGATGTTCACAGTACATTCCATTCTTCCCTTCCTAGGGAGGGACAAATGGATGTCCTCTATAGATCTCCAGGATGTGTACTACCACATAAAGATGGATCAATGCTCCCAGAGGTTTCTCCGCTTCTGGCTCAGAGCCAATCACTGCCAGCTCAGGGTATTGCCATTCAGTCCCTCGACAGCTCCCCTGAGTGTTCATCAAATGTATGGCAGTTATGGTAGCTCATCTTCGACTATAAGGATTCCAGGTGTTTCCCTATCTAGATGACTGGCTCCTTACCGCTCCGACCAGAAATCTCCTAGTCCACAGCCTTTCTTACACTCAAGGTCTCACTCTCTGCTTGGGGATTACAATCAACAAAGACAAATCTCAGATGTCCCCAATGAAGACACTGGAATTTATTGGAATGGTCTTCTATACAACATCCTGTCAAGCTTCTCTCCCCCCTCACAGGCTTTTGAAAATAAGACACCACATCCAAGATCTTCCTCACACATATGTACCAGCTTGTCTTGTATTGCAACTCTTGGGCTCCATGGCAGCTGCCATTACGTTAGCACCACTGGCGAGACTGCACATGAGAATCCTGCAGTGGCTCCTTTCTGCACAATGGTCATTGTTAACCCACCCACTCAACCACATGATGCGCCTTACAAACCATTGCAAGGAAGAAATGCTATGGTGGCTGAAGCCACAAATGAATCTTTGGTGTCGATCATTCTGTCTTCCCCAACCCATGGCCACGGTGACCACGGATGCTTCACTGTTAGAGTGGGAAGACATTTCCAGGAAAAGGCTGTCCAAGGCACCTGGACCTCCAGTGAGGCCAACTTGCACATAAATGCCCTGGAACTGAGGGAAGTTCTCTTAGCATTGCAAGCGTTCCATGCATCCCTACCTTCGGGGACCATTGCAATTCAGTCAGACAACATGTCAGTCATCTGGTATATCAACAAGCAAGGTGGAACCAGATCTTACCCCCTGTGTCTGGAAGCCATGAGCATTTGGCACTGGGTGATAGCTTCCAATTGCTTTCTTATAGCAATGCACATTCCCGGGAGTTCCAATCTTATTGCGGACAATCTGAGCAGGAACATCATGATGCCTCACGAGTGGTCCCTCAACCTTGTAATAGCAGATTGGATCTTCCAGCATGGGGCAAGCCTTGCTGTGACCTGTTTGCTTTCCCTCTAAACTACAAATGCAGAAGATATTTTGCCTTGATCCCCCCTCGGGGGAAGCACAGAGAGATGTTCTAAATACACGATTGACCCCTGGGTCTTCTGTATGCCTTTCCCCCATTTCCCCTCATTCCAAATTTTCTCCAGAAAGCTCAGAGGTTGAAAAGCAAAGTGATCCTTATTGCTCCCTATTGGCCACATCAAGTCTGGTTCCCATTTCTATGGCCTCATCTGATTCACAGCCCGTGGATCCTGGATCTTTCCCAGGACCTGTTATCTCATCCTCAGGGACTGATTCATCCGAACCTGCACAGTCTCAAGCTCACAGCTTGGTTCCTTCACTTCCAATGATTGCCAGGCTGCCTGACATCCCATCTCCTGTTCATGAAATTCTTCTGGCCTCACACAAACCTTCCACAAGAAAAGTTTATTCTAGTAAATGGACTAGGTTCTCTATTTGAGCCAAAGACCAGAACATATACCCTTTCTCTATGCCTATTCAAAAGATCCTACAATACCTGAATACTCTTTTACATGCAGGAGCCTTAGCTTAAACGATCACTGTACATTTAACAGCTATCACCAACTTTCATAATGGTCTTGATAATTCTTCAATTATGTCACACCACCTATGCAATACCTTTCTGAAGAGAGTATTACATGTTAAACCTCTGGTCAAGCCTCTCATAGAACCTTGGGACTTGACTCTGGTGCTTCAAGTCACTTACAGTTTCTCCCTTCGAGCCCTTTGATTTATGTGATTTGAAATTTTTGTCATTGAAAACCATACTTCTAGTAGCACACACCTCAGCGAGAATAGTATCTGAGCTGCAGGCCTTGAGTGTTAAGAGTCCTTACTTGATCTTCCACATAGATAGGGTGTCCCTTTGTACTGATCCTTCTTACTTGCCCAAGGTCATTTCTGGCTTTTCCATTAACCAATCTATTGACCTGCCAGTTTTCTTCCCAAGGCATTCTAATAGAGGGGATTACCTTTTGCACACCCTTGATGTGCACCAGCAGCTTCATTGTTATTTGGACAGAACTTAATCTTTCAGGAAAACAGACCAATTGTTTGTGGCCTTTGCAGGACCCAAATTGGGTAAACCTGTTTCCAAAGTGACTTTATCATGTTGGCTTAGAAACATCATTACCTTTAGCTACCAACAGAATAAGATATCCTTACCTTACAGAATAAAGGGTCATTCTACCAGATCTATGGCTACTTCTGTAGCTTTTCATTCCAGAACCTCTATGGATGATATATGCACAGCAGCCTCTTGGGCAAGACCTCATACTTTTATATCTCATTACAAATTGGATTTGGCCTCCAGGGGATGAGCACCTTTTGGTTCTATGGTGCTTAGGAATATCCTTCCTTAGGGCCACCCAGGACTCAAGTAGCTGGGGACTCAGTCCTACCTGTAATGAATAAACAAAGATTTACAACATCAGATAAAGAAGTTATATATTACCATAATGTTCCATTTGTGTTGTAGATCTTTGTTCATTCATTACTTCCCACCCACCCTCCCCCTGCCTGGACTCCTGGTGGACTTTAGGAACACCTGGTTAGGGCATTTGCTCATACAAAGCCTCTTAATATTTTTTCTATTATTGCATCTTTTATCTAGCATGGGCAAACTTGATCTGGATTAACTAGGAGGGGGGCATTGTGGGTAGGTCCTTAGCTGAGAGTTTTTGGCTTGCGAGAGCTGGAAAATGGCCGTATCGGTTCCGAGGATGTAACCGAGGTCTTATCTCCAATGAATGAACAAAGACCTACAACACAGATGGAACGTTATGGTAAGACATAACTTCTTTTTTTACCTAATAAGAACGAAAGCTCAATAACAGCTCAGCGTCCGGCCATCCATGTATTTTTTTATTTTAGCTTTAGAAGTGTTTTTAATATAAATAATATTCTTCTATTTTTTTATGGTTTTGTCAATACACACACACATATGTATATATATATATATATATATATATATATATATATATATATATATATATATATATATATATATAGATAGATATTGATTTGTGTGTGTGAGTGTGCATGTGTGTGTGTGTGTGTGTGTGTGTGTGTGTGTGTGTGTGTGTGTGTGTGTGTGCGTGTGTGTTTGTGAATATGTATATATGGGTCTACTTGAGAATATTGAAAACCCATACCATCAAAACCTATTTCATCAAGATGACAACATCAAAACTTCACTTACACAAAGCCTTAAACCAGTGAAAACATTCACCGGGAATCTAACCACTTGGCCACCAGAACAATATACACACAATGAAGCAACTAAAACCCACCAAAGTGAGTTATTTGCCCTCCCCACTCCCCTACCTATATATACCAACTCTGAGATAGCACTGTCATGGGGAAAATAGCAAATACCTTGAAGGTAGCCAACTGGTTACCTTCCTGGTGAACCTTTTCACTGGTGTAAAGTATCATGTAAATGAAGATTCAATATTGTCATCTCAATGAAATGGGTTTCAAAGATGTGGGTTTTCAATATTCTGAAGGGGCCTATATATATATATATATATATATATATATATATATATATATATATATATATATATCGATACATATACATATAGACAGAGATAGAATAAATAGACATATATATATAGATAGATATATACATATATTTATGTATATATGTGCATATACATGTGTGTTTGTGTATATGTGTGTGTGTGTGTGTGTGTGTGTGTGTGTGTGTGTGTGTGTGTGTGTGTGTGTGTGTGTGTGTGTCTATTTCATGCAGCATGTTGGGCTCACCCACATCTATAATACATTTTGCATTTTTAAGTGTATGTATACAGTCACATTTACTGTGTTTATGCATAGACAGCAATGAGCATTTGCTTATTTTATCTAGAATTAAAATTGACTTGAAATGTATAACCAGGAGTCTATTATGGTACATATGTGATGTTTGTTATATTTGCTTGGTTTGACTGCATAGAAGGGGATTTAAAAGTGGTTTTCATACAACAGCATGACCATTTTGCTGATAGATACATTTTCAATGCGAATTTAAATTGTACATGTGATGGCATTTTGAATAAGATGCATGTTTTGCAATGTAGTTCCTACAAGTTCAGAACCATTTCACTGATGTTAAAAATGAGTTCAAAAGTTTAGCTATATATGTAGGGCATTGATGACCACTGCCATGATTTTTAGATATTATAACATATGTTTGGTGTTGAACCACTGAGTGTACCTTACTGCAGGCTATGCACCACTTTAATAACTGAATAGTGGCAGGATATCTTTATGGGATACAGAGGATGTTGGGATCACTCTAGATGAGTGCATGCTAGTATATACCTCCAGCCAGTTAACGACTAACGTGCATGGAAATAATGTGTTCGGTTAATGTGTTTGCTAATAATTTTTATAATTCCATTAAAAGATTGCAACAAACTGACTAGCTGTGTTGATTGTAGGTTAGTGAAAATTTGTGAGGCATATCAGGTCCTACTGAGTAAAGAAATTTAACTTATAGTCAGGATAAAAAAAATGTGTGAAAGTCAAAGTGTGAAAAAACCCACTTCAAGTGTTTCTACAAGGGGGCAAGCCCCTGCATCCCCTGATGTGGGAAGTAGCCCCCACATCCCTAAACTTATATGTACCAATTCCCCAGTTGCACAACTCAAAGAACTGCACCACCAATGATTTCCTGTGGGAAACAGCATTTGGTGGTATGCTGTTCATCTGTTTTTTCTGCGTGCTGCTGACAACCGAGGGATATCACTATGAGTAATCATAGGAGAGCCAGTTTAGACTGCTCATGCCAGCTGTAGGACAGCTTTGAGTTCTTTGATTGAGAATGCTGCACATAATAGTGTTGAGTCATTTACATACTGAATTATTTTGTTAAGTGAGATGATGTCTGCATTTCATTTCTGAATATATTTAAGAGTAAAGGTCCCTAGTGCTAAACACTGTGGCACATCTTATGTTACTTGTTGTGCTGCTGACAGCTTGGAATGTTGACCTAAATCATTAATCTGAAAACTGATGTTTTGCTATAGCATCAAGAGTTCGATTTCAGATGTATGTCACTTTATTAGTTATTGTCATGTTTTTCTTCTATAATATTTTTAATTACACACATGCAACTGTTTCTCTATTTTTGAATTTTAATGAACATATTTAGATTACTGAGGCAATAAAGCATGTGAAAAGACTTCCATCCTGTAACAGGAAGACTTAATGACCTAACCTTATTATGCTTATCTTTAGCATTTTCTTCCTCTCCTAACCGTTCTTTATCCACATCTCAATCACTTCATGGTGCAGAGCATGGCAAAGAAAGAATGAGGACCCACCGTGAAGATGGTCAGAAATGTCAATTAAAACCAATACTTTGCATGTCTCTTCCATTGCTGTCTCCCCTCACCCCTTCTATCTCAACCACTTTTACTACTATATCTTTGGCTGATGGATGTAAATTTAATTTTTATGGTATTTTCATATTGTCATTACTTGGCTGAAGGCTAAAACCTACATATTTCCTTTCTTCAATGGGTTATCATTTTTTTCCTTCGGCCCTGTGGTTTTTAGAGATGTGAAATAGGATTTCTTTGTTGGCGTGCTAAGATAATGATCAAATTTATGCATTTATTTTGGCATATTGCACATGGTTCTAATCCAAAAGTAGGTGAGATTCTTAGTGACTCATTTTAAAAGAGGCTGTAGCTGTTGCCTTTATATCTGTGTACCCCCTTCGTTTTTTTTTTTCAGTTGTATTCGTCAGCATTTGTGCTAGGTCTTACATGAGCCAAGAGTACTACCAGACACTAAATATCGAGCAAAAGTACTACCTAACACTAAATACCAAGCAAGAGTAAGAGTACTACCAAATGTTAAATACTGAGTGAGAGTACTACCTAACTTTAAATACCAAGCAAGAATATTACAAGCAAGAGTATTACCTAACACTAAGTACCGAGCAAGAGTGTGACCTGATGCTAAATATCGAGTAAAAGTGCTACCTAACACTAAATACCAAGCAATAGTACTACTTAATGCTAAATACTAAGCAGGAGTATTACCTAATGCTAAATGCTGAGCAAGAGTACTACCTAATGCTAAATACCAAGCAAGAGTACTAATGTTAAATACCAAGTAAGAGTACTACCTAATGCTAAATACCAAGTAAGAGTACTATCTAATGCTAAATACTGAACAAGAGTACTACCTAACACTAAATACTGATCAAGAATATTACCTGAAACTAAATGTTAGTTCAAGTGTTATGGCAGGAATTTGTGATTTTTTTTTACTTAGATCAGATGTGGGACAGTTACCTTTGTTCAAATACATTTACGTCCACTGCACTACAGCAACACAGAGTAAAAGTAAGAAACTGTGATATGGTTAGTCTTACATGCCTAACAGGCCACTGGATATCATGTAACATCTAACTGAGGTTACCATTAATATAAGTGTGATGAAGGCTGCTGCCTAACTAATGTCTTAATTCACCCTATTAATAGTGTGTCTTACAGTACGTGATGTTATATTACAAAACTTTGGCCTATGTGGTGAGCTGAGATAGTCAATCTGTTTGAAAAGTTTTTAAATATATTACTAAAAGTTGAAATCCTGACATATGACCTACAATAATATATATTTTGTCAGTATTAATAATAATGTAGTAGGTGTGTCTTACATCTGTTATTAACACATTGCCCTATTCAGGTCCTCATATTCAGGTCCTCATTCTGTTTCCAATTTCCAGCAACACCTTCATCCAGATGTCTGACAATGTATTGCTTATTTTCACTCCCCCATGGTCCCTATACCTTTATTGATCACATTATGATACACAGCAGGACACAATCACCTAATAACAAAAAAAAAATCACACATATGGTAAAAAATGTCGCATAACACAAACTCTTGTGTGTCTCTTCAACTGTCTCTCTCAACATCCCTTCTGTCTCATCACATTATATTGTTTGTCTTTCGGCTTTTTCCCGGTAAGGGGTCGCCATAGTGGAACTCCGGTCCGCTAATGATTGGCAGTAGATTTTTTTTACGAAATGCCAAGGTGCCAGCATATATTGTGAGATGATGAATAAACTTTTCATCTTATGTTTCTGCTACTGTCCTTACTATAAGGAAGCTTAATGCCCATACTTCACAACACATACTGCCCTACACACATATTTGAATATTTGTTAAGTCATAATGAATATTTCAGACTACATAACATCATAGTCATGTTTATAAAATTGTACACACAGTTAACATGTATTTTGCATTGAAGCATGGCTGATATACCGTAGTTATAAGATTTTATTTCTGTACATTTTGGTAATGCAGTTTAGCCCTTCAACATAGTTAGAATAGTCTTTCCTATGTACATTCCTAATACAAAAGAGTAATAAGAATCACATTCTGATACCCTTGGTAAAAGTATCTCCCCAGGGGACTCAAACCCTGATTTACCAGTGCTTTTTCATTTAGTTTACTGGACTTATATCGTGTGCCACATCGAAAGTTAAGCAGAAGGTGGAATTTCTCCACTCAGTACTATTCAGAGTACTGGTGTCCACTCATTGCTGCTAAGTCAGTCTGAACTACTAAAGGGTCCCAAAATTAAATTTTTTACTTTTTTTCCCCCTCAGTATTGAACCCTGTTTGCTCATGCCTAATGTTGCACAAACAGGGAAGGCAGTAACTCATTTTTCAATAAATCTTTGAGCCCCACATTTCAAAGGTAGAAGACAACATGCGAACTGCATATCTGCAAGGAAGTGAGCAAGTACTGCCATGACAAATATTGAAATCATGACACAAAAAACATTAACATATAACAGATGTGTTCTATATTTAATTTCAGTCACACCAGTTTCGTTGCTCTTTATTCGTACACAGTTTGGCAGGGAACACCACGGAGCACTGCTATATTACATTCCAAGTTCAACACTTCAATTTAGAATCACACATGTGCTAACACTTTGCCAAGATCAGTGCCAATGAGCTTCTCAGCATTGTACTTTAGGAAGAGATTTTCAACAAATTTAAGTATTGTAACTGGATATGATTTCTTCATTACATGGAAATTAAGAACTGCACTCAAGACAGTTGCAGTGAACTGTGTGGTTGATTGAACACATTTTTGTGCACATTTATGATGTCTGCACTACAGCACTTCGACATGAAAATGATATACAGCCACATGGCTTCATTAATTAGCCCTACTGCATTGGAATATTTATAATTGTTTGTTTTTTATTGAAAATCCATTTTGCCCACACATAAGCAGATAATATTGGTAATAACAGTAGCATTCAATAATGTTTATATATAATTATTCTAACCTGATGAGCCTTGATTGCTTTATTATTCATTGTGTGTTTCACTAGTGTGTGTGTGTGTGTGTGTGTGTGTGTGTGTGTGTGTGTGTGTGTGTGTGTGTGTGTGTGTGTGTGTGTGTGTGTGAGATCTATACATCATGTAAAACAGGTACATCACTCTAACTTTTGACCTGCATATTAATGACAGCTTAGCTAACCTAGGCCAGCAGTCAGTATTTAGTACTGATCAGCAGGTTGCACTTAGTTCTTAATATATACAGACATGGCTTTGCTCAAAAACTTCAACAGCAATGTATATAATTTAACACAATGAGAAACTAATCCTATGTACACTGCACTCTTGCACTTTAGAGGTCAAACTTATGAGGTGGTGTTTACTTTAATAACTTTGTCCTTTAGACAGTGTAACAAGATGGGTAGGGGGCTGTATTTTCACAGTAGTCAGCTTGTGTGTGTGTGTGTGCGTGTGTGTGTGTGTGTGTGTGTGTGTGTGTGTGTGTGTGTGTGTGTGTGTGTGTGTGTCTGTGAGGGGCTGGGAATAGAATTAGATAAGTATGACCCTATGTACTGCTGGCCTCACTCAATTAGCAGTCTGGAGAAGCTTTTACACTGGAAGCTGATTCCACATCACCATAACTCTCTTCTCCCACCATCATCTTATTTGCAACACAGGAATGATGCCATCCTCTATAAAGTGCACTCTCACACTGCAGAAGTCAGACTTTTGTGGTGGTATTTGTGTTAAGTATTGTGTACTGTATATTGCGTGACTAGATAGGAAGGGGATTCTAATCTCACAGCAGTCAACTTGTATGTGATGGTGGGACCCACTGTAGTAGTCATTCCACAGCTGTGCTCATTTGACTGCAACTACTGCGAAACATCTTCATGGGTCACATGAATTCCACATCTCCTTTTTCCTCAATCCAACAACACAAACTGTATGTGACACACTGATGATGTAATCCTTTCCAAACAACACTCTTACATTCTTAAAGTCTGACCTCTCCTGTGGCGCATGCATGTCATACACTGTCTTGTAGACTGTGTGAGTAAATAGGTAGGGCGTGTGAATACAGCAGTGAGAACCTCATGACTATGCATGTGTGTGTGAATGTAGATGGATGCAGGACTGTCATACACACATTTGTATTGGCAACATTTAGAATCCTACCTGTCTAGAGAAGTGAGTTTTGGGCACACATCTCCTTTGCAAGACACAGCTGATGTAATCCTTTCAAACATACAGTCTGGCTCACATGAAGTTAGACTTCTTCTGTGACGCATGCATATAATACACTTGCCTGTAGACTGTGTGAATAGATGGGAAGGTAGCTCAAATACAGGCCAGAATGTCCTCCGTGAGTGTGTGTTTTTTTCCTATTACTGTTGAGAATGAGTTGCAAAACATATATGATGTATAGCTGTATACACAGCAGACTTTAGGCACCACCAAACCCTGCTGTCACTGGGGGCTCCTAACCACAACATGTTATCTTATCCTGATATCTTGTAACATGTCTGTCAAACCAACAAAAGCAATCTTGTATAATTACTAAATCAAGTGGGTACTAACAACACTTATTTATAGCTCTTTTAAAATGTAAAGATATCTCTGGTTATAGTAACAGCGGTTCTATCAAGTAGCAGGCTTCTCAATTCAATTAAATTTGATCACCAGTATGGTTTCATGCCAGGAAAGAGCACTACAGTTGCAATGTTTGCTCTGAGAGTGTTATTGGAGAAATACAGAGAAGGTCAGAAGGAGTTTCATTATGTCTTTGTAGACTTGGAGAAAGCATATGACAGGGTGCCTAGAGAAGAGTTGTGGTATTGTATGAGGAAGTCGGGAGTGGCACAGAAGTATGTATGAGTGGTACAGGATATGTACAAGGGTAGTGTGACAGTGGTGAGGACTGCAGTGGGAGTGACATATCCGTTTAAGGTGGAGGTGGGATTACATCAAGGATCAGCTCTGAGTCCTTTCTTATTTGCAGTGGTGATGGACAGGTTGACAGATGAGATCAGACAGGAGGCCCTGTGGACTATGATGTTTGCAGATGACATTGTGATCTGAAGTGAGAGTAGGAATCAGGTTGAGGAGTCTCTGGAGAGGTGGAGATATGCTCTAGAGGGCAGAGGAATGAAGGTCAGCAGGGCTAAGACAGAATATATGTGTGTAAATGAGAGGGAGGGTAGAGGAATGGTGAGGATGCAGGGAGTAGAGCTGGTAAAGGTGGACGAGTTTAAGTACTTGGGATCAACAGTTCAGTGTAATGGTGAATGTGGAAGAGAGGCGAAGAAGAGAGTACAGGCAGGGTGGAATGGGTGGAGAAGAGTGTCAGGAGTGATTTGTGACAGACGGGTACCGGTAAGAGTGAAAGGGAAGGTCTACAAGAGGGTAGTGAGACCTGCTATGTTGTATGGGTTGGAGACAGTGGCATTGACAAAAAGGCAGGAGTCAGAGCTGGATGTGGCAGAGTTAAAGATGTTAAGATTTGCACTCGGTGTGACTAGGATGGATAGGATTAGGAATCAGTATATTAAAGGGTCAGCTCATGTTGGACAGTTTGGAGACAAAGCAAGAGAGACGAGATTGCATTGGTTTGGACATGTGCTGAGGAGGGATGATGGGTATATTGGGAAAAAGATGCTAAGGATGGAGCTGCCAGGCTGTGCCCCCCAAACCCCCCAACTATATATACTAACTCGAGGATCGCACTACAGTGGGGAAAAGAGCATATACCTTTTACTTTAATGTGTCAGTGTTAAGAGTTTCAGTCAAATGTGTTTCCAGTCTTTTGAACTTTCAGTGTTTTGGTCTCAGTCAAATGAATTTCAGTCAAATGAAATTTAGGTCATATGACGTAGATCCGTGGCAGTACCAGTGTTGCACAATGTATTGCTATTTGCTGACATAACTACAAAACTAGTGTGGAGGTGGGGGGGGGGGCTGAAACAATAGGCAGTGTTCAGGACAATATTTCACATAAGTCCAGCCTGTACATAGAGTTGTTGTAATGTAACACTGTTGCAACTTAATGTCTGACATACAGCAAAATTATTTCAAAGCAATTACAGGGACCCATATAACTAAATATTTTCACATAGACAAACATATCACAATTGAATATACACTTGTTGCGTGCCATGTTCACTGAACCATATCACAATTGAATATACACTTGTAGTGTGCCATGTTCACTGAACCCATTATTGTGTTGTTTCTGAACACTTAGTCAAGTGTTCAAAACCAGCTTTGAGTGACTATAAGCATTTGTGTCCTTAACGGTGCTGCATGAATGACATCCCCCTCAGTTCTAATGTGTCCTTATAGAGTGGAAGAGGCCTCCACCATACATTTCATCAATAAAATTATAGCTAAATAAAGTACATCTGATATAATGGGTTCGCATAGTTGAACTTCTGCAAGTGTGCTGGCAGTTCCACTGTGGAGCATGTGCTTTATACACATATTATTAGTTGGAGGAGTAGTACAGCTTGACGTTCTAGCATAGGGGAATGAGTGTAAATGTACTGGTAGCACACAACAGCCATCACATCATGCCAGTTTTATCCCTTAGTATGTAGCACAAACACATACAAATGTATGTTTTGATTTCATGGCAGTACAACATATCTTCTGGCAATGTCATGATGAGAGACCTCTTCTGGCACATAAAATGACTATAACCTTGTGTACATAAAATGTGATTCATTTCTTGGGTATTATTTGTACAAAAATACAGAGAAAGGATCCTTGACCAAGGAACATTGATAGTGATTTGATCACATTTGTTTGCACAGGAGCATAGTCGATTCACTGTCATTAGTCTGACATGCTCATGTGATGCTCATTGTTAGGAATCCTTTCTTAATTCTCACATTAATTTCAGTAGTTTGTGAGAATATTCATTGCTGTTTCTCCTATGGCAGATGCAGACAATACACAACTCCATGGAATAAATCTCTTCAAAGTGTGGTATGGCCATCTGTTATTATCTGTCTGGCTGATAAATGTGTCAGGCCAAAGTACCTTAGGCAATGTATTACATATGGCATAGTCATTTCCCACATTTGTAAGGCCACACCTACATATGGGGTCCATAACCTTTAGAGTATGAAAGATATGAATTCCCTTCAAGGGTGTGCCTCTTGATACATTCATTATGCCTGTTTCTGTGGTGTACACACTTTATACACAGTTCAGTGGTAATACTGATGACATGGGTCTGATTCTTGCAAAAGAAGATTTTAGCTGAAGACACATTCATCTTTTCAAACATGACATATTGATAAAACTCAGAGTATGCAAATATCTAGTAAGGTATGCCATGTCCTTGCTAACTATCAACTAAAATGATCATGTTAATCATGTTTATATAGGTTCATAGGTAGGTACTAGGGGGTTCCATTCAGAAGCTCGAAATACTGAAATCTCGAATTTCAGTATTTTGTGACCAAGAAGCAGAATCCACATAATAGCAAAAGTTTAGAAGTGCGAAATTCAAAACCTCGAATACCGGAGGTTTTGAATTTCGTGCTTCTAAAGTTCCGCTATGGTTATGTATTCAGGTAAGTGTGTATGTGTGTTAAGGGGTTTGGGTAGGGACCATTGTGTGCATCAGTGTGTTTTGTTGCTGTGATGTGTGTGTGCGAAGAGAAAGTAGCTTGTGTAGTGGTATTTTTTGTGTGTTTGTATGTAGTGCGACCTCAAAGTGAGAATATTTAAGTAGGGGGGTATGGAGGGGTGCAGCCCCCCACATGGGGATACTTTCATGTAGTAGAGTGACTGTGTGTGTTTGTGTGGTGGATGGTGTGTGTGTGTGTGTGTGTGTGTGTGTGTGTGTGTGTGTGTGTGTGTGTGTGTGTGTGTGTGTGTGTAGTAAAACCGCGAAATTCAAAACTTCCGGTATTCGAGGTTTCAAATTTTGCGGTTTTTAGTTTTCGTTGTTTTGTGGATTCCACTTCTTGGGCTCACAATACTGAAATTTCAGTATTTTGAGCTTCTGAAGTGAATCCATACTAGGCTATCGGCCCAAGGGCCTAAGTAAGCCTAGCCAACAAGGTTCCCTTTCTTACGCCACCCAAGAAAGTTAATTTCCTGTGCTCCTGTCAAGCAGAGCCACAAAAGTGGTCCCCAGGGTGTATTTCCTATTTCCCATCTGCTCATCAAGCTTTTTCTTGAAGAGTGCTAATGAGGAACTTTGCTTGACATAGATGAGTAGTTAGTTGTTCCAGAGTATAGGAAGTCTCTGGGACAGGAATCTATCCCTCCAGCATGTCCTGTTTATTGTGGTGACAAGGTTTAAGTCCCTAGAGTGTGTAGCTCAGATGGATTGGGATTTCTTTAAGTGTAGCATGTCCAACAGCTCTGAGTTTAAAATAGCTTTATATGTTAGGCAGAGATCTCCTAGGAGTAGGCGATATGCTACAGAGTAAAGCTGGAGTTTTTTGAGATGGTCAGTGTAGGGCAGCTGTTTGAGGCCAGTAATCCTCTTTGTGAGGTACTTTTGTGGCTTTTCCAGCTGCTGCAGATGTCTTGTGAGGTATATTCCAAAAGGGGCGTTGTACTCTATAATAGGTCTAATGAGTGCCGAGTAGAGGGGAACAATGACCTCTTTTTTCCTGGATGAGAACCCTTTTGTGATGAGGTGTGCCACATGGAAGGATTTCCTGACAACTGTGGTGATGTGATTATCAAAGGAGAGACTACTGTTCACCTGGTTCCCAAGGTCTCTTATTACACATTTGGCATTAAGTAGACTGATGTTTGTGTAGTAGTTCATGGGTACAGAGTTTCTACCAAAGGGGATGACAATGCAGTTTTTGATATTGAGCTTGAGGCCATGCCTCTAACACCAGGCATCTGTCTCAGTGAGGCCCTTCTGTAGGATGTCCACATCATTTGGGGACTCGACTATGGCTCCTAGTTTGCAGTCATCTGTGAACTTCATTAGCCAGAGGCCTTCTGTGTTAGCCTGTACTTCAGAGAAGTAGATACCAACAGGAGAGGTCCCAGGACTGAACTCTGCTGTTCTCCACTTGTCACTGGTTTGAAGTCAAATTTGAAATCTATACATTTTTTACCTCTCACATCTTATACAATCATGTCAACTATCATTTAAGTATATTTGCTCAGGGGTTATGCTAGCTGTTGTGATGTGAGGTACTGCCAGCTATGTCAAAAGTAGTAGAGCAGTGGATGTATAACATATTTCAGCACAACTAGCTGGAATTTTGTAAAGAATTACATGTCAGTTGTATATTAAACTGATTTGTACAGATGCTTGGGTTGAAAAATATATTTGTAAAGCTGTTTGTCTTAAAAAATGTACTAACAGTGTGCCCTGCTGAACAGAAAAAGAAATATACATGTATAATTGTAACTGTTTAAATGTATATGTTTTAACAGTGGATACTGGAAGAGAAGAGGTTACTCTCAAACTCTGAAAGTAGTTTGAGATTAAATTACTTGGCTTAGGCCATAAAAATTGTAGCTTACAGTTCTCAATGCAGCCAGAGACAAAAAGTCTGTATGAGGAAGCTTCCAGCATTGTCACTGGAATGAACTAATTGCTAATCTGGAAGGGTGGAGGTTTGAAATTGTTTTATGACTTCCAGGAGCTGCAGCAGATCTTAGCAAGGCTCTGTCTATGTGTATTACTGACACATATGTGCTAAATCCTGAAAGTTTTTAGGCAAGTGAGGAAGCATGGGGACCAGAAGTCAGATAACCAGATGTATGTGAGGTCATTCTGTAATCCATCACCAGATGAGCTGGTGAAAACTGGGATCTCTACTTAGCAAGCTGGGCATCGCTGCACAGGAAAGAGATACCCAGTGCTGTACATGGATATAACAGAACCCATGGTGGGCAACCTGAACCATCCCAACAGAATCTGCCAGTAACAGGAGAAGTCACTAGTTCAGGTACACAGCCAGGATCATGGGTTAAATGTTTTAAATGAAACCAGTGGGGCCATGTATCATATAGACGTCCATGGAGCAAAGTGGGAAACAAAAGGTGGGGGAGCCAGCAAGTGGGAATAACACTATGCCAGTGGTACATTGTCTAGAGACAACAGAGGTACCAAACTATCACCAGAGGTTATATCCTATCTTAATGGAGAGAGAAACACAGCCTCTGGCATAGCCATTGTGTAGCCTGCATTGGTTAAAGAGGAGCAATACTTGTTTGGCCATTTCACTCCCTTTAGGAGGGATCCCATTCCAAATGCCTTTGGCCAGTGTTCACCATGACTGGGAGGGTGGAAAAGGAACCAGGCAAGGAGGTGGGTTTGAGGATATCCCTGCAGATATATTGACAGGGAATGATTTTGATAATGCAGTACCTTGTGTGCATGCAGTTGCAAGCAGTCATAATTGAAGACAGGCATGTGGGTCTGGTAGCATGAGGCAGACCCAGAAAAATCTCACACAAGAATCCAGGGTTGGTAAGCAAATCTCACACCTGAAGCCAGGGTTGGTGAGGTGGATATTTCAGAGTGGTAGCTACCCTGTAGCAGTGAGTGTGAAGGTGAGCCACAGCTGCTAGTAGGTACTGGTGTTCCCTTGGACAGGGTGACTGCAAGGGTAGAGGTGAATGGTAGTACCAAACCTGACAGTGAGGCACCACTTTCAGAGGATACCAGACTTTCTGCGGAAGGAGAACTGAGAAGAGTTACAAAGACAGAATTGAGACAGGCTCAGATCTAAGACCCTACACTAAGAGGCTTGAGGAGGTAGCTAGGGAGGTGACTAATTCTCAAGGAAAAGGGTCGTCTGTATACTGGAACAAAGGGTTACTATATATAGAGAGTGGACCCCTGAGGGGGGGCTACACGGTGAGGAAATACAGCAGTTGGTAGTGCTCAGAGCCTATTTCCTGGCACTTCTAACCATAGCCCATGATATTCTTTTGCAAGTCATATGGGCATAAAGCATACCAAGAGATGTATTATGCGGAGCTTTTATTGGCCTGGGATTGCAAGGAAAGTAACAAGGTACTACAGGGCCTATGAGCAGTGCCAAAAAGTAGATAAGGCAGGAGACAAGGTCAAAGCTCCTTTAATGCCTTTGCATGTGATTGAGGAGCCAGTTCAGAGGGTAGCTACTTAGCAAGCTGGGCATTGGTGCACAAGAAATCCTGGTGGTAGTAGATTATGCTACTAGATAACTTGAGGTGGTGGCTCTGTCCTCCATTGAGGCAGAAAAGGTGGCAAATGTTTTCAAGAGATTTTCAGCAGGGTAAGTTTCCCAAGAGAAATACTGATTGACAGTGGTTCCAATTTCATGTCAGACCTGCTGGCTTGTCTGTGGATGCTGTGGGGTGAAGCACCTAAAAACCACCCCCTACCATCCCCAAACTAATGGTCTTGTGGAGAGGTTAAACTGTACACTGAAGGCCATGCTATGAGCATTTGCAGACCAGTTTAAGAGAGACCGTGACAAATATTTGCCACATCTCCTGTTTGCATACAGAGAGGTAGTCCAGGAATTCACAGTTTTTTCACCCTTTGAGTTGCTGTATGGGCATAGAATGAGGGGGCCATTAGATTTGATTTGTGATGAGTGGGATAGTGAGTGTGAACCCCACAAGGAGTCTGTTGCGGCATATGTCCTAAACCTCAACAAGGCTTAAGGAGCTCATGGGCTTGGCCTAGGAGAACCTGGCAGGACCCCAACATCAGAAGAAGTCTGGTATGATAGGAATCCGCAAGTTCAAGAGCATGCTGTGGGATAGCAGGTTATGGTTCTCATTCCTGTCAGACACAATATGCTGCAGGTTGCTTGGTGGGACCCTTCAAAGTGGTAAGAAAGGTCAGTGATGTTAACTAAATGGTAAAACTGCTAAGAAGGAGGTAGGGGAACAAACTGTACCATGTTAACATGATGAAGTTTACCATGTTAGGGAAGCCCTAGTGCTGAGTATTTGCAGCGGATGGCAGGAGGAGTCTGAGGGGGATCGGGTGGCTGATCGTCTCAGTGAGGCTTGGACTAACACTTCAACAGAAGGGGTAGCAATGTCCCAGCGACTATCTTCTACCCAGGTTCACAGAATCTGAGCAGTGTTACAGAAGTTTGGGGCATGTTCACTGGAAAACCTGTGTGCACCCACCTGGTCAAGCACCATGTGGACACAGGACTCCAAAGGCCTATCAAGCTGGCCACTTAGAGGGTGTCTGAGTGAGTCATACAGAATCTGAGTGAGGAGATACAGTAAATATTGGAATTGGGGGTAAACTGGGAGTCCAACAGTCCCTGGGTCTCCTCAGAGGTGCTGGTACCAAAGACAGATGGCAGCACCAAGTTCTTTGTGGACTGCAGGAAACTAAATAGTCTCACAGAGTTAGATGCTTACCCCATGCCTAGGATGGATGAAGCTTTAGAACACCTGAGTGGGCTAAGTATCTGATTACTATTGATCTGACCAAGGGCTACTGGCAGATGCCCTTGAGTCCCACCGCTAGAGAGAGGTCAGCCTTTGTGACTCCTTTTGGATTATACAAGTTCACAAAGATGTCCTTTGGGATGAAACATGACCCAGAAACCTGACAGAGGCTGGTAGATCATATCCTAGCAGGGTCAGAAGTTTATACTCTTGCGTACCTGGATGATATTGCCAATTAAATCCATTCCTAGCATGAGCACCTTCAGCATGCCAGGGAGGTCTTGGGCATACTGCAAATGTCAGGGTTGACCATTACGCCCAGTAAGTATCAGATGGGTATGGTAGAGGTGTCCTACCTTGGACATATAGTGGGAGTGGTAAGATCAGGCCAGAATTTTCCAAAGTGGAAACCATTCAGACATGACCTGTCCCTGTTACCAAAACCAGGCAAAGGCATTCTTGGAGACAATGGGGCACTATAAAAAGTTTGTTTCCAATTATAGTACAATAGCTTCTTCCCTCACATACCTGATGAGGAAACACAGGCCAGACAAGGTAGTGTGAACTCCAGTCTGTGACCAGGCCTTTCTAAAGCTTAAAGAGGATTTGGAAGGACCCCTTGTGCTTGCCAGTCCAGATTATAGCAAATAACTTGCTGTGCAGGTGGATGCTTCAAACCATGGGGTGGGATCTGTACTCAGCCAAGTTTCCTCAGAGGGACAGGAGCATCCAATGGTATATCTGAGCCATAGACTCCAACCTAGGGAGGAATGTTATACATCTGTAGAAAAAGAATGTCTAACCATAGTGTGGGCACTACAGAAACTTCAACCATATCTGTGTGGAAGGAAATTCACTGTAGTTACAGACCACAATCCCTTAACATGGCCACATCAAACAAGCCATCAGAATGCCTAGTAACTAAGGTGGACCCTTGGGTTGCAGTCATATGATATGACAGTGCAGCAACATAGTGGGGTTAGCAATGCCAATGCAGACAGGGTCTCAAGACAGGGTATGGGTTAATGTATTCCCAGATAGGCTCATTCCTCTCAAGCAATATTTCTCAAGAGTCACTTGAAAAACTAGCTTGAGTCTTCAAAGGGGAGAGATGTGATGTGAATTATTGTCAGATATGCCAGGAGAAGTAGGGCAGTGAATGTGTAACATATGCCAGTACAACTAGCTGGAATTTTGTAAATAATTATATGACATTTGTGTATTAAACTGATTTGTACAGATGCCTGTGTTGAAAAATGTATTTGCAAAGCTGTTTGTGTTAAAAATGTACCAACAGCATGCCCTGCTGGACAGAAAATAAATATACTTGTTTTATTGTAAATGTTTAAATATATATGTTTTAACAGAGGATACTGGAAGATAAGAGGTTAATCTCAACCTTTGGAAATAAGTTTAAAATTAAATTACTTGGCTTAGGCCAATAATGATTTATCTTACAGCTCTCAGTGCAGCCAGAGACAAAAAGTCTGTACTAGGAAGCTTCCTGTATTGTCATTGGGGTGAACTAATTGCTACTCTGAAAGGGTGGAGGTTTTGAACTTGTTTTATGACTTCCAGTAGCTGCAGCAGATCTTAGCAAGGCTCTGTGTGTGTGTACTATTGACACATATGTGCTAAATCCTGACAGCTTCTAGACAAGAGGGGAATCATGGGAACCAGGTGTCAGATGACCAGATGCATGTGATGTCATTCTGTAATCCATCACTAAAAATTATATTTTAATACTAGATGAGACTGAAGTCTCAAAGCACTTTGCTTTTGTAACCTGGCAAAGAAGGATGTCTCACCTACTTCAACTTGCCTTGCTCTGGTAAGTAATCAGGGAATAATAATTGTTTGGATCACTCAGGAAAATATAGTGAGATTAGTTAAGTATTGCATTTTTCTGTACCTGTATGAACCTGTCCACCTGTGTTATTTTTAATATTCCTGTGATTGAAATTCTGGTATTTATTGTAAATAGATATTTAGTATTTTATGTTATTTTATTATTTATTATTGAATATATTTAAACTGTTCATTGCTGCTGGTCCTTTAGAGAATATTTTAACCTTTGAGAGTACTTATATCTATTGATGATACTGTGGCCACTCATGAAAGAGTGGCTGTTTGTTCAACATTACCATTTGTATTAATATTAATTTCACTGAGTATAATTGGGTGCCATTGCAAGATCCTTAGAATAGCATCGCTTTGGAGTGTCTGGTGATGGTTTAACTACCTGCTTCCTACTAACTAGTATGGGCAGAAGGAGACATAACTAGTAAATCTGTGCCAACCTTTTCCAGGTGTGTGTGTGTGTGTGTGTGTGTGTGTGTGTGTGTGTGTGTGTGTGTGTGTGTGTGTGCGTGCATGTGTGTGTGTGTGTGTGTGTGTGTGTGTGTGTGTGTGTATGTGTGTGACAATCAAATTTCAAAGAGTGTGTTTGTCAGCTGGTTGAAGCAAGGACACAAAGCACTGGTAGAACAATGATGGTGCTGGAGGACATGGCTTGGACACTCGACTGAAGACTCAATCCTACACCTGTGTCAGTGGGGAGTCTTATTATGGATCTGAGGTAAGAGAGAGGACCCAGTCCATAGAATGACTGTGTTCCTTTTGTGTTCTTAATGGAAGTTGCACTTGATGTAGAGAGCTGCATCTGGAAATACTGGGTGTATCCAATTTTGTTCCAAGCGAACATCCTTCTTCATTATCAGTGATGAAGATTCAAACTCCTTGATTACTGGCTCATAGAGGGTTACATCACATATTGGTGGCAGTGGTTGGATATTAATTGGACTTCTGTAGCCTGTAGGCAGTTGTCAGCCACAAGGTACACAGTCAGAGTTTGATTTTCACAACCGTTTTATGTATTTGTTGTTAGTTTAGTTTACTCAGGGAAAGCAGACAAATATGTCAGCAGAGGATTATGGCAAACTGACAAAGAACCAGTTGGCCAAGGTGAGTAAAGAGAAAGGACAGGTGCATGCCAACCTGGCTAAAGAGGAAATTATTTCAGCCTTAGTCACAGCTCAGACAAGCAACCAGGAAGATAACGGGACTGGTGATGAGAATTTGCAGCTTTCAGAAACAGGACAGTTCACCTTTTCCTCAGAATACTGAAAAATCCATCTGGAGTAAAAGAGACTTAAATTGGAGGCAAAACCTTTGGAATTAGAGTCAGTGGAGAGACTGCAGCATTTGGAGGCTGAAGAAAATGAGAAGCACCGTCAACATGAGAGGGAGATGGTGACTCTTTGCCAGGGACATGGAGCATTGGGGAGGGAATAACCAATCCCTCGAAGCAATAAAGGTCAGTAAATTTCTTCCACAATTTACAGAGGGTGATAATTTTGATAGTTTTATTCATACATTTGAAAGAGTATGTAAACAATATAATATTGACCAAGGGCCTTGAGTACAGTTCCTGAAACCCTTACTTTATTGTAAAGCTGCAACTGCTGTTTCTAAATTCTCTGATACTGATAGTTCAAACTATGATAAAGTAAAGAAATGTTTGCTTGAATGTTTTAAGTTAATACCAGAAGGTTACAGAAAAAAATGTTTCATAAGCTTAGACACAAGGCAGATGAAAGTGTGTTTGATTATATTACTGAGTTAAACACTTATTTTCATAGCTGGCTGAGTGGGTGTCAAGTCACCACTTTTAAAGGTCTGTCAGTCCTTTTGGTGAATGAACAAGCCCTTAGCACTTTGCCTCAGGACATGAGAATTTGGTTGCCAGACCAAGAGTGTAACTTGCAGATGAGCTGGGGAGAAAGGGGGATCTCTACTTAGCAAGCAGGCAGCACAGCACAGGAAGGAGATACCCAGTGTTGCACATGGATATAAGGCAGGCCATGGTGGACAGCCTAAACCACACCTGCAGAGTCTGCCAGTAACAGGGGAAGTCTCTAATTCTGATACACACCAGGATCAAGGGTTAACTGTTTTAAATGTAACCAGTGGGGCCATGTATCATATAGATGCCCACGGAGGCAAGATGGGGAACAAAAGTTGGGGGATCCAGCAAGTGGGAATAACAGTATGCCTGTGGTAAGTTGTCTGGAGACAACAGGGGTACCAGACTATCATCAGAGGTTATATTCTATCTTCATTGATGGAAAATAGCCCACTGCTAAGAGAGACATAGCTTTTGACATAGCCATTGTGAAGCCTGCATGGTTAAATAAGAGCACTACAAGATTGGGTGATCCACTCCAGTCAGAGCTTTAGGAGGGATGGCATTCTAAATGCCTTTGGTCAGGGTTCACCTTGACTGGGAGGGTAAAAAAGGAAGAAAGCAAGTAGGTGTGTTTGAGGATATCCCCGCAGATGTCTTGCTAAGGAATGATTTTGATATTGCAGTACCTTGTGTGCATGCAGTTGCATGCAGTCATACTTGGAGACAGGCACATGGGTATGGTAGCCTGGGGAGTCCCAGAGAGCCCTCACACCTGAAGGCAGGGCTGCTGAGGTGGCTATTTCAGGGAGGGATCTACTCTGTAGCATTGTGCCTAAAGATGAACCACAGCTGCTGGTAGGTACTGGTGTTCCCTTGGACAGGGTGACTGCAAATGCAGAGGTGAGTGAGTAGTAGTACCCAGGCTGACAGTGAGGCACTGCTGTCAGAGGATACCAGACTTCTTGTGGAAGGGGAGCTGGAAAGAGTTACAAAGACAGAGTTAAAATAGGCTCAGCTCTCGGACCCTACATTAAGTGGCTTGAAGGTGGTAGCTAAGGAGGTGCCTAATTTTCAAGGAAAGGAGGAGGCTGTATGCTGGAACAAAGGGTTACTGTAGAGAGAGTGGACACCCAAGAGTGGGCTAGAGGGTGATGTAATACAGCAGTTGGTAGTGCCATGAGCCTACCATCTGGCACCACTAGCCATAGCCCATGACATTCCTTTTGCAGGTCATATGAGCATAAAGTGTGCCAAGAGATGTATTATGCAGAACATTTATTAGCCTGAGTTTGCAAGGGAAGTGACAGGGTACTGCAGGAAATGTGAGCAGTGCTAAAAAGTAGGCAAGGCTGGAGACAAGATTAATGCTCCTTTGATGCCTTTGCATGTGATTCAGGAGACATTTCATAAGGTAGCTATGGCTATTGTGGTGCCTCTGAGTACCCCACATTGCACAGGGAAAACATATATCCTGGTGCTAGTAGATTATTTTACTAGATACCCCAAGGTGGTGGTGCTGTCCGCCCTTGAAGCAGAGAGGGTGACAAAAAAGAGATTTTCAGCATGGTAGATTTCCTTAAAGAAATACTCACTGACAGAGGTGACAATTTCATGTCAGAACTGCTGGATTGTCTGTGAAACTGATGTGAGGTGAAACAACTACAAACCACCCT
This sequence comes from Protopterus annectens, assembly GCF_019279795.1. NCBI lineage: Eukaryota > Metazoa > Chordata > Ceratodontiformes > Protopteridae > Protopterus > Protopterus annectens. Next base: position 198,410,404 of record NC_056725.1, on the reverse strand, counting down.
TACCATCCCCAGACTATCCTAGTAAGAGTAGAATATTATGCCTTTGCTTAATTGGATGATATTGCCATTTACAGCCATTCCTGGCATGAACACCTTCAGCATGTCAGGGAGGTCTTGGGTAGACTGCAAAGGTCAGAGTTAACCATTGTGCCCAGTAAGTGTCAGATGGGTATGTCAGAGGGATCCTACTTGGGCATAGAGTGGGAGTGATAAGATCAGGCCAGAACTTGCCAAACTGAAAGCCATTCAGGCATGGCCAGTCCCTGTTACCAAAAAAACAGGTGAGGGCATTCTTGGGGATAGTGGGGAAAGTTCATTCTGAATTATAGTACAATAGCTGTTTCCCTCACAGACCTAACGAGGAAACACAAGCCAGACAAGGTAGTGTGAACTCCAGCCTGCGAGCAGGCATTCTAAAAGCTTAAAATGGCATTGGGAGGACCCCCTGTGGTAGGGAGTCCAGATTACAGCAAATAATTTGTTGTGCAGGTGGATGCTTTGAACCATGGGGTGGTGGTTGTACTCAGTAAGGGTAACATGGCTACATTGAACCAGCCAGCAAAGTGCCAAGTTACTAAGGTGGAGCCTGGGGTTGCAGGTATACGATATGACAGTGCAGCACTGTAGTGGGGTTACAATGCCAATGCAAAAGGGCTATTAAGACAGGGTATGGGTTAATGTATTCCTAGATAGGCTCATTCCTCTCAAGCAATGCTTTTCAAGGGTCACCTGAAAAACTAGCTTGAGTCTTCAAAGGGGAGAAAGATGTGACGATGTGAGGTATTGCCAGCTATGCCAGGAGAACTAGGGCAGTGGATGTGCAATATATGCCAGCAGAGCTAGCTGGAATTTTGTAAAGAATTATATGTCATTTGTATATTAAACTATTTAAACTAAACAGAAGATACTGGAAGAGAAGAGGTTAATCTCAAACTTTGAAAATAGTTTGAAATTAAATTACTTGGCTCTTAAGGGAAATTGTGTTTGATGCAGAGATCTGCATTTGGAAATATTGGTTGTATCCATTTTTGTTCCAAGTGAACGTTCCTCTGCAGTATTAGTGGTGAGAATTCAGGATCCTTGATTACTGGCTCAGAGAGGGCATGTCATATATTGGATCCCACCACTTCCACCAATATGTAACATCCTCTCATTGGGCAAGTAATCAAGGAGCCTGAGCGTGAACCAATTAGTAATGGAATATTGCATATTGTCACTAATGATGATGGCACTTTTAAGATATACTACTTTTCATCAAAGTTTGTAAGGGTTAAACATGTTAATATTTTAGTGAATGGGTTATCTTTTCTTCCAGCTCGATGTAGAAATATTGTGGACATCATGACAGACTTAAAACTTTTTTTGTGCATAGATTGAACTTGGCTGTTTTATTTTCCAGTAATTCCAATAGTTTTAATACTGGTAATCTATATTGACCAAGTTCATTTATTCTGCCTATGAATGGTTTTGATTTCTATGTTTGACAAATTATGTGAATTTGATATCTGGAATTCTTTAAGTCAACCTTGTCAGGGGAAACATTCTAATATGTCTAAACAAAAATTTTAATATGTCTTATCAAGACAGACCCCCGGATTCACCAAGCCCTTCACGGTGTGCAGGAACAGTGCAGGAGCTCCTGGAGGCAATATTGCCTCTGTGCGATACAGGAATAAGCTGCAGAGATGTGCATGAGCGCTCCTGCACTATTCCTGCACAGAAACAGCTCCTTTATGCAAATTACCTCATTTGCAGGTGAAAAGCATGCAAATGAGGTGAATTTGTGATCTAGGAAGCTGTCAGCCAGCTATGCAGGACTAGTGTAGTGTGTAGAAATGTACTTGGTTAGTAACTGAGAACATTTCTGCAAAGTACAAAATGGAGCCATGACAGCTCCAAATAAAGTGTGTATATTATGTGGAAACCATGCATATGGCCAAATATATGGCCATTGGCATGGAAAACTGTTGAAAAAAATAACTTTTATTTTTTTAGCCGATTTCGGCTGTTTAAGCATTGGGCGGTGGTGTGCAAATGGGAAGTGAACGAAAATATAAAAAATAACCTGAAATAAGCATTCTAACCAAAATAACTATTTTGCCATTATATTCAATGGCAGGCAGAAGACAACATGGCCAGTGAATAGTGGTTGCTAAGGGGGAGGCTCAGTGTGGGACTGTAATGATGCATTAGCAGGCAATCCCATGCAAATGAGGGGAATGATAATGAATCCCAGATTTCCCCTCAATGCTAGTCAGCACCCAACAGTGTAAGTGCAGAGATAGCATGGTTCAAGCCTAAGAGTTAGCTGACTTCATAGGTGGGTGTGTCAGGCATACTGTAAGTGGATTGGAGCCCGGTGGCTTGGATTTGTCCTTAGCTTAGCAGAGTTAAGCATGGGGTGGGGGGGTGTCTGAGGCTGCCTAGCACTCTTTACATTGCCTAAGTGGGTGTGCGAGCCAAGCACCAGGTGTTAAAGGAAAAAACACAAAGTAAACCAGGAAATAGCAGCTCTGTGCACATTTGAGCACTGTGTTTGTGCAGTGCACCCCAGGGCTTAAACAGGAAAGCAATGGGAATGGAAAACAGCAGTAGGAAGGTAATCTAGGAGAACTATCATAGCTGGCAGGTGAAATGTATCAGAATCAACCAATTACACAGGCAGCAACCCAGCCCAGCTCAGAACACTACTACAAATTATGCAAACACTTTTCCCGATAGTTTTTCCCCATATACTCTACATAAGCGGGGAAATTTAAAAAAATGAAAACAACAAAATGATAGGGGCTGCAGCAGCTATCATACATCAACATGTGGAAGAGGCTGAGGGTGGTGAGGATGAGAATGCTGTCGACCAACCCACAGTGAAGAGACAGAGAAGAGTGTACAGACCCAGGGTAACCTACCAGGGACTACATGAGCTGGAGATAGTGGAGCACTATAGGGTGGACAGGGACCTCCTACAGCAAATTGTTGAGCTGTGCCGACCACGCCTGACACACAGAACTAACAGAAGGGAACCCATCCCAGTGGATACCAAGGTATATGTAGGCCTAAGAATACTAGCCACAAGTACCTTTCAAAGGCCAACTGAGGAAATCACGGGGATCTCACAGACATCAGCATCCAGAGTACTCCAACATTTCCTGGATGCCATGTCAGCATATGCTGGTGAGCATGTATATTTCCTTAACATCCATGAGGCATTGGCCAGCAATATGCATCTCTTCCATCAAATAGCAGAATACCCTGCAGTAGTGGGAGCTATAGACTGCACGCGCATATGCATCAAAGCACCACCTGGTGAGCAGGTTAGGGTCTACATCAACTGCAAGGGCTTCTCCTCCATCAACTGCCAGGTCGTGTGCAATGCCCAGGGCATTATAATGAATGTGTGTGCTAGCTGCCCTGGAAGCTATCACAACTCTCAAATCTGGCATCTGACGCAGCTGTACCAGAGATTTGCCAATGGGGACATCCCTTACACTCACCTAGTGAGGGAAGCTGGTTGCGCACTGGAGCCGTGGCTGATGACACCCATTCGAAATGCACACACACCTGAACAAGAACTCCATAATGAGGCGCACACACAGACCAGAATTATAATAGAGCATGTGTTTGGGATGCTCAAGTCACAGTTCCATTGCCTGGACACATCCAGTGGAGTCTTGCGGTACTCACCAGCTATGTGTACTCAAATTGTCATCATATGTGCCATGCTACACAATATGGTCCTGCGGAAACAGCTGCAGCAGGAACAGCATGGGGCAGGGCCACACAGTACCCCACCATTACCAAGGCCTGCACAGGCACAGAGTGACTCGGAGGAGGGACAACCTGAGCCTGCCCCAGTAGGTAGAAGGAAACATGCCCAGTATGCCCTAGCCTTGGCAAAGAGGCAATGCATAGCACATACACTGACACAGTAGGGACCCAGGGAATGACACCTGTCTCTGACTCACACATACAGTAAAAGGGATGCCAAACATGACACTTCCTGTGCTCAACCATGTATAGGGAGTGCACTATGTGAATCCAACATAGGCAGCCTTCCAGCACCATCCTCAAAACTGGCAGAGCCACAAGGTAAGTCACTGTTCCTACCACTTGCTGAAAGGAGTAGTATGTGTTGTTACTTTTATCTATGGTATAGGTGTGAGCATGGAAGGGAATTGGGTGGCTGAATGGGATGCCAGCAGATAGTAGACACCTATACTGGCAGCATGAGATCTGTAACAAATAGTGGTGTCACCATAGTAGCCAGTATTACACATGGTGACAAAACCCACTGCAGAAAATGTCCATATGACACACACATGCTAGTCGGGGAGACTCACATACCCAACAACAGTCTCAGCCAGCACGAAAGGTGTAGACAAGCACAAACAAAGGCTGTGCTAAGGCCTCTGAATGATGGCTATGGGTAACCTCCCCCCAGGCCTACACAGACAGACTACAACAGGTCAGGCAGTGGGATGTTAGTTCTGAAGGGTAAGAAGTCAGAAACTGAAATGTAGGTCAATCAGACCTAAGACCTGTAGTAAACTGATACCACTCTAGTCAGCATGATATGTTAAAATACAGAATGAAATGGAGTATCTGCCATACCAGTACAGTCATAGCAAATGTGTACAAGTGTCAGGTGTGGCCCCCAATCCTATGTAGAAATGTAGTAACAGTCAGGTGTGCCCCCCCCCATTCCTATATAGACACATAGTAACACACAGGTGTACCTCCCAATCCTATGTAGAAATGTAGTAACAGTCAAGTGTGCTCCCCCATTCCTATGTAGACATGTAGTAACACACAGGTGTGCCCCCCAATCATATGTAGAAATGTAGTAACATGTATTTATAGGTAAAATACCAGTGGAGCACAGATTACCTGAGCTGCCCAAGGTAGCAGGATAGATTGTAGCATGTGTACATTATGCAGGTCTGCGTGTGTTAGGTTGGTGTGTGTTTTATATTGTGTGAGAGTGGTCAGTATGTATGCATGGTGAGGTTCGTCCTGGTGGTCATTGCCCAGTACTACTGATGACAGGGCCAAGTCCTCACAGCTGCAGTGCCAAACATAATGCTTGGCAGTATAACACATTCTAGCAGTAAGCCATTGTAAATGTTTGAGAGTCATGTGTGTCACCATCTGAAAGATGGACATGGCATGACTGTTTGGCCAGATATACAAGCAGTACACAGGGGGAAGTACCCTAGACAGGCAGTGTATAATGTGTAACCATTAAATGGACACACCCTTGGATTTGTACATACAGGTTTGCAGCACATTATCTGGGCTTGTAGTAGGGAAAACCGATGTCGTCTGGCCAAACACTCATAGACCACAAAGTTCATAGGAATGATGTACTGAGAAACAGCTGATGTCCATGCACAAGCCAGCATAAGTGGAATGCCCCATGCATATCTGTGAGTCAGGTGCAAGTAGTGTCCATAGCACACATGCACCCAGCTCACCCAACCACCACTCACAGGTACCTCTCCGGTCTTATCCCTGCTGTTGGGAATGAGTACAATATGACCCCCACCTGTGTATGGCAATAACAAAAGAATGCAGCATGCAGTGCAGGTGTCCCATGCAGGTGTGTCCCTAGCTGTAAGCAGCACCCTGCCAACATACACACTACTGGATCAATATTGACAGAAAGTATTGGCATGAACACCTAGCACACCTACTCTGTCACCCCAGGGAAATATACTGTATTGCAGTCTGGGACTGCAGGACTGACAGAATGCAACAGCCTGCAACAGCTGGCCTGCATCAATACCAAATGGCCTACAGTCCTCTGCCAAAGGCCTGTGTCTCACCCATACTGCCAATGTATGTTATGTCATGGACTCCCAAATAACAACATAACACAGTCCACAGAACCCATGTGCAAGACCATGTGGACAAACCACAGTAACATGTCCACCATGTCCTACTGCATGAACTGTGGACCAACACCAATATATTGCTGTGATGAGGTGATAACTATAGGGAATGTATCAGAGAATGTTTGCATAATGTTTGGAACAGGATAGAATAATAGGGGGCTGGGGGTGGGAGCATGGGCAGCATGGAGTGTGTGAAGTCCGAAACACAGCCATATGCACATACTATTCCTGGCTGCAAACACAAGAATGGGTGGCTACAAACCTGCTCATAAACCACAATAGGGGTAATTTCCTGACTTATGACCCCTGCCTCTCGGTAACCTGTGTGAATCTGTACAACTGTGAGGTATTGCCATAGTCAGATAAGGCCATACTGTCACATCGATGGATGTACAAGTATGGGATCCTCTGCCACCACTCTGCCAAGGTGCTGAACCAGTTACACAGACCCAGCAGCAAGTGTCGGTAGCTCCCCTTCCAGAATGGCATGAGTTTGCAAGAATATGTAGGCATTTGGCCACAATACTGGACACAGCTGCATTCACCCTGTTTTCCCCAGGACATCACTGCAAGCAAATATGTTTACCTGACAGTACTTGATGACATAAAACATCACAGTGTATAACAGTGCACATGTCCTTATATCTCTGCTAACACCAAGACCATGTAGCAGAAGCAGTACAGACACAATTACCTACAGTAACCCACTATCCCTTGCCCATTTTGACCACATATTGTCAACTGATCTACAGATATCCTGCAGAAACAGTTTGCTAGCTGCATGTGTAGAACACAAAAGTCTGCACTGGAGTACAATCTACCTGGAATGGATTCACACATTCAGTACAGAAGGTCATACTGGGCATGCTCCCACACTTAAAGAAATGAAGGCAATGTCAGACAACAGAATACTGAAAGGTCATACTGGGCATGCTCACACACTTAAAGAAATGAAGCCCATGTCTGGCAACAACAGTGGACCGTACATATCTGACAGTTGCAGATGTTAATGCATACACTCCTCAGTATGCACCAGTCATGCTATGCACACACATGGTTAGGAATACACACATATATCCAAGGGCAAAATACTATAATATGCCAAAAGTACACATACATAGATGTGTGGAAGAGAGTGACAGTGACAAAGAGCCTTCCATCATGAGGCCTGTCCCACCCAGCACACAGCCAAATGGCTACAACCCCATGATGTGTAAATGTCACTCACCGTAGACATTTGCCTCTGGAATCCCTCAGCATTATAGACTCTGTGGTGCTAGTGCTAACTGTGCAACATGACTGTACAAGGCAGTAGTCATCTAGCAGTTGTAGACACCTACCTGTGGAATATACACCTGTGTATGCCTGAGTGTGGTGTGTCTGCCTCTAGATGAATGGGTTATGGACCATGCATACACACTGCCCTCCCCATTGCCCTACTATGGCAAGCCTGCTGATGTCAGTCACTTTGAAATACAACTTTGGGGAAGGATTAGTGCAGTAATCTCTCTGGTGTGTCCTATAACTGCATAACGCTGTAGTGTGATAAACTAATTAGGTAGGAGTTCTATTCCCAGACATGACAAGTTTGTGCGAGTGTGTTTGTCTGTGTAGGGAGCTATGCTTTTGAGGCCATTCACAGTGAATACAACCTCCATTACCCTTCTTTGGCAAGCCTGTTGTCATTCATTTTGAAATACACTTTTAGTCTAGTAATCTCCATGGTGCATCCTATAACAGCTTCTGTGGACAGGTGCATGTACTACACCTACCTTATCGCTTCTATATCACTGTGGTGGATGTCACTCACCATCAGATATACCTTTGGACAGTTCTGCAAATGTAAGCTAGGTGACACATGCAATAACTGCATAGACATGTGATAGCAATACATAGTCAGGGGTTTGAAACCCAATACTAGTATGTGTGTGACACAAATATGCTTAGATTTTACTCTCCCATCCCCTCCCTGTCTTTGTCTTTGTCTGTCTGTCTCACTCCCTCTCTGGTGGATGCATAGAAGTACACCTGCTTTGCTTAGGCAGCAGCTTGTGTTTTGTAAGTGATGCTCATGATCAGCTGATGGCCTCTGCACAAATTGCAGTTCCCGTCTAGCTGATTGCATGTGGAACAGCTGTGGTAACATTCCCATAGACAATTGCATGAAAACACGCTCCAGTATCTAGGTAAATCATGTGGGTGTTAGACCTTTTCATTCACTGTGAGCAGGACCTCATTTTGGTGTTTGGCAAACAGCATCACATATAGTATTGGGATTCACCTCTAATGACATACACTGTGGAGACAGGTCAACAGACAGGAGGGGGATGTGCCAGACATGACTACAGAATGTAAGTGTTGCTCTTCTGCACTTGGAGTAATCTTGGTTTAACATGGCGTGTGTGGATATGGCTGGTCTGCATGATTTAATATCTGTTATGACAGTGTTATGTGTTTGAGGAAACTACCACCTGTAGGGTTATCTGCAGACTAGGTAGTGTGTAGTGTCTTATGTTTTTTTGTGTTACTCACAGATCACCTATCTTAGAACTGCAGAAGCATAGTCTTCATAGGTCAGTAGGTCAGTACTAGGCTAACTCACCTTGTGGGGCATTTTAAGCCTAACCAATTATCCCATTTGAGAATCAAACCCTGTACCTTGTGTTTGTAAGGTAAACACCTTAACCATTATGCCAAACCCAAACTTCACTACGTTGAGGAATGCAGTCAGTACATGGTGACAGCCATGATAGTTACTGACTTCATATCCCTCATAGGACATATGTCACAACAAACCCTGGTACGATAGTAAATGTATGAGGGTATCACAGCAACATGCCAATATTGGCCCAGTGTTTATGGCTCCAGCCACAAGTCTGTCAACCTTTGTACAAATGTCATGCAGTAAGAGGTGCATATGTTCTGTACACCATTATTTATTGACATCATACCTGATAACAAGCCAGTCAGATATCAGACTGCTAGACATGTTATATATAGTAAGGGTTATTTCTGAGGACATAACCTGGGCATTCTGCAGTTCTGTGTACAGTACTAGGGTCTGTGTACTTATGGTGATTGGCAACAGTATGTGTATTGTGCATACGCACCTTGGCCTGTGCACAGACTGTGGTAGATGCCATTGTTCTTGGTGCTGTTCTATCTGATGTTACATGCTGCTCCAGTGTATGGTATCCTATCGGCTCACATGTCTGTAGGGCCAAGCACACACGTGTCCCATACCACAGACAGGCATCAGACAACACTGTGTCGTGACCCTGTTTATGTAGGGTTAGTGTGTGAGTGGCACATATGAGGATAGTGTTTATCAGACAGCCCATATAGTGTCATATTAAGCTTGTGCACCATATGTGGTTGTGTTCACATTGGTTGTGGGTATGCACTCTCTCAAAGGTGTCTGTTACTATGTGCTGTGATATGTGTAGAGACTGCTATATTTGCAGGAACGTGTGTATTCCCCCATACAAAATGTAGTCCAGTGTTGTGGCAGTCTACCTATAGTGTCCACAGTGCTTTGTTACATCCCTAGCAGCTTAGTGTAATTACCCAGTGTGCTGTTATGTCCAGATATTTGCAAGACATACTGCTGCCAGGCCACCATAACTGTTGTGTATTTCTGACAAAGCAGTGGGATTCTGTACAGATGTATGTCACTAACTACTGGGTAGTATGTGGCTATGTGACCTCTGCACCACCAGGTATTATGTGTCAGGACAGACTGGCGTGTGTGATGCACAAACTGTGCGGGCATATGTAGTCCAGTATTTATGTGATATACCCATGTACATGGCTGTTAACATCCACGTTGTCAGGCGTGGTCCACATCTCGCATGGAGGTGATCTGTGTACACCTCTGGACTGATCACAGAGTGCCAGACTGTCCACATATATTGGTCATATCTCTGCTATAGTCCTCAGGATCATTACTGTGCTAGCAGTGGTACTATACGATGATGTCCTTAGGATGTCTGTCAGTAACCAATAGCGTACATGTCAAAAGCAGATGTGACCTCCCACACGCAGCATGTCTGTTACAGTAGCAACAGTCTACATATATATGTGCAATAAATACATGGCATCCCCTTGAACTAAGAGGTTGGGACTATTGGTGCTGAGGTAGGACTCCACTCCATGTTCTGGACAAATGATAAGCATAGATGTATATGTATGTATCCATATATATATGTACGTATATATATATATATATATATATACATCTATATACATATATATATATATATATATATATATATATATATATATATATATATATATATATATCCATATATCTATATAGATATATAGATATATACACATATACACATCTACATACATATATGAATATATATATATATATATATATATATATATATATATATATATATATATATATATATATATATATAAAATCTCAAATATATACATATACATAGCTATATATGTCTACATATATACAGATATATTGATATATATGCACATATAGTTATGGATATCTACATATATATCGGCATAAATAGATATAATTGATTAGATATGTATGCACATATAGTTATAGATATCTACATGAATATCGACATAAATAGGTATATCTGTACACATAGGATGTGCATACATATATATATATATATATATATAAATATATATATATATATATATATGTATACACACACACACACACACACACACACACACACACACACACACAGATCTAAAACTGGCCATATATATGATGCACTATACAGATGTGTAGAAATACATGTATATGAATATATGTGTGTATGTGCATGTAGACATATATCTACATATGTATATGTATATATCCACATCCTTGACATGTGTAAACATTATGGTTGTGTACACCTTCCCAGATGTATCACACCGTATTTATCTGATATGTGTATATTTATATATAACAACATATGTAATGCAACAGTAATATCACTAACAAGTACTACACAATTGTAGAAGTCAAAGCAATTGTTCAATACTATTCAATATGTGTACTGACACATATATTGGAAAAACAACAACTGTCTTCACAGATGTCACAGCATCGTGGTTAACCGTTGTGACTATAGTGTACAGGGTTCTGGGTCAAGACCTGCAAGGATTGTGTATTTTGTTGCTGGGCAGAACAAGGGCTGTTGGATACAGAGCGGTTAAGGTAGTTTTGAGCAGTTTTAAGCACGTTTGTGCAGGTTCATGCAAAGCTGACTGGTGCTTATGTATGGTTAAACGTAGGGGCGCTTATAACATGTAGGTTTCACTTACCAGTGTGCAAATGTGCTCAGCTGTTATATTGCAGCAATGCTGACACCTGGGTGTAACCAGTGCTCACATCCCAGTCTGATAACATAGAAAAGTAATGACATCTTTAATAAGTGTATGTAATGCCATGTTCAAAACATGCGTCTATGTGCCGTCATTACAGTAGCAAGGGGTGTGAATGTCATGTCTGGGATACTCAAGTATATAAGACCTTTGCATCATTCTTATCCATGTGAATGTGTTACATACAAGGATGGTAACCCAGGTTACGTGCCGTCACAATGGCATGTAGTGTATCATGGCGTTACTACTGTTGACAGTGCTTTTCCAGGCAAGAGTAGATTGCTAAATGTAGTACTGACAACAAGCACCCCTGCAGGCATAGCTGGACTCTGAGGCCTCACTGTCATGTTCCTGGTGTGTGAGCTGTGTCACAGTATATATCCCCTACTGGATAATGATCTGACATGTGGAAAGTAACTGTAGACTACTGTCTGTACAGCACATGTCAGTGAGGGCTTCCAACATGTCGTAATGGCATACATATTGGTGTCAGATGTCTATCTGTCAACACATTTATCCTACTGCATAGCTATTTGCCAAGATGATGTCTGTCAGTCCCTGTACAGATGTGCAGATGGCAGGTATCCAGCTTGGATACATACAGGCAATCTATGCTTGACTGACACTGACATGTCTGCCCAGCTGTGTTATAACTGGCACATATAGGACACAACACCCTGTACACACCACATGCCATGGGTACCACAGTCAACAGAACATGCTTGGGTACAGGTCTCCATCACAGACACTAACCATGTGTTTTAATACATGTTGTATGCATGTCAAATGGATCCCCTCGGTGGCCATTTGCAAGAGGCACCCAGAGGCTTGGCTGATGCATGTCACTCTATCCCTGAGGGTCACCACAGTGGTGTCTGTCAATAGATTGCCTGCTGGCACAATGCAGGTGGCATGATACTACTGTACACACATCCACTACACTTCCCATCACTCCATGGACAATAGCCAGGTGCACACCTATGGCCACCTGCAGTGATGCACCCCAGTACTGACAAATGTGTACTTGTGCATTACTGAGGATAGCAGTGTCTGTGTGTTAGTACATCTGTAGTTGGGAATACCATGAGGGCCTTCACATCCACCGCACTGCAACACCCATTGCCATAGTAAGATGCGGCTGCTGCTGTACTGGACATTACATGTACCCTGTTATGCTCCTCTCCCTAACTGCTACATGAGACTTGCAGTACCAGCACAACAGTGTTGTACAAATGGGCCAATAAGCATTTGATACACACTGAGTTCTGGCAAGTGTGTGTATGTGTGCATGTCTGTATATCTGTAGGGTACAGCATTTAGAGGCCACATACTCCTATTACAATATGCATTACCACACAGTATTATGGATAGTGTTGTTGCCACCCAAATGTGAGACATGACAATGCACCACCACCTTACTATGCCTGTGGCATGTGCATTAGATGCATATCCCTGTAGTACCACTGTTGAGATGGACAGTGAGTTGTATTGCAGTCATGGGCATTGTGTGATGGTGGGTATGTCAGAGTGTCATCATGGTTTCCAGTGTGTACAATATCCACTGTAGGGTGTGGGTGCCGTGTACACTGTAATTACACTATGGTACACCCAGTACATGTCACATGTACCATTTTATGGTGACCACTGTCACCATCAACCATACAGGTAACTGATACCATAATCCAGCCTGGTTATGCATGTGCTGTGTGCAGCCTACCTGTAAGACATTGGACACACTGCCAAGTTAGTTAGCACCGATAGGCCCAGGTCTCTTGGATATGTGTCTGCCTGTTATGTGTCTGTTAATGTGTATATGATGGTATGTCACACTATGTATTGTACATATACAACCACTACATCCCCTATTACCATACTGTACATGTCTAGGGATGTTCTGCATGTAACATGTAACCTGGAACACACCTCACCCTAAACGCTGTGTGGTGTGTGCAATGAAAGCCACACACATCAGTAGCACTACATACTTTGGTAGGGATCTAGTCTCAGTGTTGCCAAGTAAGAGTGTGCATGTATGTGGATGGATCTACATCAGGTTGCTGATTATACATTCTCAGAAGGTCACCTGTCCATGTAGCACAGTCAGTAACTGTTATACAAACCTGTGACATGTGTTCAACTGTACCCAGGATATGACACAGCCATGGTGTCACCACAGTGCCATACCCCTTGTGGAATATTACTGCAGATCACCCTCCTCCTGTCCACATGTATATGTACAACACAAATGGATAACATTATGGAGACCACAATAACTCAGTGTTACTAAGAGCTATAATGCATCATGGCTGAACAGCTACACTACCTGACATGTATGCATTAAACATTACTCCTGACAAAATGTTACACAGCAATACATTGGTACACTGTAATGCAGTCACCATGTGCATCAGAGCCATATTAGCCTGTCCCTGCATTGATGTTATGTATGACAGGGTTGTGGCACAGGTATAATCATATGCACAGGGTGTGTTGTTGGTTTGCCAGAGACCAAGAGTGGGCCATACATTTGACACCATGTGTGAGGGTGAGGGGTATAATTAGTTGAAATGGGCATGGTGATGTGGTGTGTTTTGGTATGGGGTTGCCCTAGGTGTGTTTGTATATTGTGTGTGTATGCATGCACACAGTTCTGCCATGTGACTGCCCTTTAGAGGTGTTTCTTGGACAGCTGCAGACCATACTTGGCAGGGTGCACAGTTCATTGCCTCTAGCCATGGACACATGGACTGTGCCTGCCAGGTGTTCCATGGGCACATCTAGGTACAGGCTTTGATGTGCTACTCTCCCCTGATGATGACAGATGTCTGCCGGAACCAGGTCCCTCCTGGGACTGGCCAGGGCCACATGCACATGGCCTGCTGTGGTGCAGTGTGGACAGTGCCCCCCTGCAGTGCTGGGGCTGGTACTGTCACTACAGTAGCTTCTTGGTGTACTAGCACGTCCACATCAACCACCAGCTATTGGAGTTGCTGGCCTACATCCATGCAGCCATCGCCCCACTCCCACCACATGTTTGAGCACGGACAAACCATGGCCGATGAGGCCCACCATCTCACCTAACTGTCTATCTGTGACCTCAGTATAATCATGGAGGGCACCAGCAAGTTCATGAAAATTGTCACTTACAGATGAGAGAGCAGCCCTCTGCAGCCTCAGGCCCTGTCTGGTGTACAGTTCCATACATGTCTGCACCCCATTACAGTCTGAAAAATGCAGCTGGTAGTACCAGTCATGGCAATTCTGCCAGGGGCATTATGACCAGCGGCCCTACCATGAGCAGCCCAGTACATCTGCCTATGTGGTGCCCTGCCGGACATCCAGCTATGCTTGCTGTGACGAGACATGGTAGGCATCGATACCACACTCTCCTGTGCACTGCCACCAACCACCAACTGTCCCTCTGCTATGGCCACTGGTGATGGGATATGTATAGACATTGTAACTGTGTGCAGGGTTGGGGTGGCTAAGAGGAGGATATCAAACGATGGTGCAGTTTCAGCCTCTGTCAACCCTGCCTGTGCCTCAACAGTCCTATCATCATCTTTGGTGCCTGTATGGACACCAACATCAGATTGCATGCAGGAGGGGCCCTGACCCACATCACCACCTGTGGTGGAAAACAAGAAACACACTTTAAGACCTGTACATCATTGCATAACAGTACACACACACACACACACACACACACACACACACGCACACACACACACACACACACACACACACACACACACACACACTGAAATTCCACCATAATACCTACCTGTCCCTGAGTTTTCAGACAGTCCCTCGTTTATTTACATAAGTTCCCCATCCTGCATCACACTTGCTAACATACACTCATTAATACCACTCAGTAAAGTATCATTCCTCTAAATGCCTAGATGAGTGATCACCACACAAGACCTATTAGTCCATTACCTCCTTGACTTGAGTGGAGTAGGTTTTACAAAGCCTCACTGCTGTCATCCAGTGTTCACCCTGGATATGTCCGGACATCGTGAGCATGGCCCCCATATGTTAGGGGCTATATTGTTCACTCCATAATGTCACGCACTGGAGTGTCATATGTAACTATTGCTCAGTACATGTCAGATATGCTGCACAATCAGCTTATCATGTGGACAACAGTAATATATGGATACACTCCCTGGTGTTGTCTAGTAATTCCCCAATGCATCTGTAGTGCTGCATACATGGGTAGTTGTTCACCTTTCTGTTAATTACAATATTAAGGATATACCTAGTGTCAAGTTTCCCTCTCAATACATATTCCATGCTACAGACCTCATTATACCAGCAGCTGTCATGTGATTACATGTCAGACAAGTATTCCTGGTGTCTCATGTGTCAGTCCCTGTCAATGTACTGCATGATTCCAAAGGGAAGTATTGCTGTATGATCAGCCCCACAAGCACATGTGCATACATGGACACCCACACAAACACACGTACATGCACACATACATCCTACATGTATCAAACCCCCTCCACTCCACCAAATTGCATTTACAAACAAAATAACCCCCCCCCACACACACACACACACACACGAACACACACATACCTACAGGTGAGGTTGCACAAAGATAGTACACACAGTCCTCCCATTACCCATCTGTCAATATGCATATCATATGGTACTCAACATCATGCAGTGCAGCTAGAGTCAATTCATGTTAGAAACAGTATACATGTGTATGATGCATGGGCTGTGTTAGTAGGTGATGCTCCTTACCCTGGAAAACACTGCACCCATGTACACAGTATTGCTGTGCACCTGTTCTGCACCCTGCCATGTACTGTGCACCAAACCTCACAAGTGTACAAACCATTGCTAAATGTGTATTACTGTGTCAGTTATGTCTGTTCTAATGCTCACAGCCCCTGTGTATTTGAGCGACACATACCTGGGATGATATGTGGACAGATGTAATTTGTGAATGCCTGATGTA
Organism: Protopterus annectens; assembly: GCF_019279795.1. Lineage (NCBI taxonomy): Eukaryota > Metazoa > Chordata > Ceratodontiformes > Protopteridae > Protopterus > Protopterus annectens. The sequence goes on along the minus strand of NC_056725.1, from coordinate 198,394,186 downwards.
TGTCTGGTTTGCAGATCTCAACATCAGCGGTGCATGTATGACCAATACGATACTATTACACTGACATTCGTCAAACCTTACCATGGCTATGGGGAATGTACACAAACTTATTGATATGACACACTCTTCCTTGATATGCATGGGACCACATCACCGCATATATTAACATTACATGAGCCTGATATGTGACATATGTCCTGTACATTCACATGCAGTGTCTAACAAATGTGTTAGGTATGCAGATGCGGACTGCGATGCATACACTCTGTGGGTGCATATGTGTGCACACCCTTATTATGATGGTCTGTTGCACCAATTGTTATGTGTACTACAGCAGTCACTATTCCTGGCAAGGGTATACTAGCATGAGCCATCTGCATTTACAAGTATATAGTCAGTCTGCCCTACACATGTCCCCCAACTCTGCATGATTGCAAGGTCTACTCATGTGCACATCCCTTGGAGTTCACACACTGCCGTCACTATTGCTGTGGCATTAGGGTTACATCTGTCACAGTTCCTGGACCTGACTGTGTGCAGATACAGTCATTCTTAGCATCCTTAGGATCCCTGTTGCAGTGCACTGGTGTGTCATGATGACACCCTCCCTCACCTTCAGCCTTTTTGCAGATGCTTGAAAACTATGGCCTACACATGTGTGTCAGTTTGCAGTGTCCCAAACACTGAACACCATGTGTAACAGCCTAGTCCCAGCTAATGATTGGCAAACATACAGATGTACACTGGCAGTAGCACAGTACAGATGGGGATGGTGGGTCTGAGGTGGGGTGAGGCATTGATTATGCAGCACCTGTATCTTACATAATCCTGTCTGTAGGTTTCCAACATGGTCATGGTACGCCAGTACACATTGCAATGCAATGACTGTTGGGGACCTCTTATGTTATGTATACACTACCTGTTTAGAGGCCTGGCTGACGTTTCCTGTGGTACAACTGTCATATCTGTTTACCCTAACCCACAGGCCATGTGCCTGCAGAGTCCAGGCAATTGCTGTCACGGGTACCGCACAGCCAGTACTTGCTGGACATTCCTGCTACCCCATCAATGTTGTGGTATGTTAGTGGGTAGTCCACATGACTGGTTTGCTACATGTGACAGCATTTTTCTTGGGTGGCCATCTGTTTATTTCCTACATCATTCCTGTCCCATACATCCTTGCCACATACATGACTTTCTGCACTGTTTGTCATGGCATATGCAATGGTGAGGTATGGCTACATGTGCAGCTCATGGGTGCTACCTGTTGGGTATAGGGCCCACGCCATGTCATGTAAGATGTGTGCAAACCATGCCTGCCTCTGTTGCAGGTAAGTGTGCACATTTGATGGCCAAAAGACTTGGACAGCTGACCACTACATGGTGTAACATTGGGGATGTGCACTTGCTGAACGGTGCATTTCCATAAAAAATGCATGCAGCCAGTACTTCAACAGCTGCCTCCTCTATATTTTCTCTGGAGTGTGTGTGTACACATATGCTTCCAGTGTTTGTGAAGGTATGTATTCCCCATATTTGCTGCCCTAACCTACGGTTCCATATTACACACTCAGCACTCATGTTGGGACCACATTGCAGGTATTAAGGGTTGTGGACCACAGTATTGTGATATGCGTAGTGTGGATCTGTAACAGTTGCCATTGTACTACTTGTATATACACTGTTGTAGCACTGTATAAGGGTGATGTTTCAAACATGTCCCTACTGTAGGCCATGTGTCCCACCATTATGTTCATTCCTGTGGACACATTTTGCAATGACAGGATGTTAGTTGTCTTGCAGGTGTGTGACATACCCTTCAGATACCCCATCATGGTCACCACAGTGATGCAGTGCAGTTAACAGCAACATTTAGTGAACATGTACAGCATGCATTAATGGTAGGTGTGTTATATGTGTGCATGGAATATACAATAGCCATTACATGACCGGTGTATTGGCAAGCATGAACATAAAGCATACTCACCAGCTACAGGCTGCTGCCTAGGTGGTATACCAGAGGGACCTACATAAGAGTGTGAAAGATGTGATGTCAGTGGCCACAGCTGTGGCATTGCTATAGGGTGACTGCAGCATTACAGTACATCAAAAGTAAAAGTCCACAATACTACAGCTTATGCAC